>NC_090938.1:468567650-468867769 GCF_040938575.1 Ambystoma mexicanum
ATATGCCATCAGCCCAGACGGCATACATGTGGACACCAGGAGAATCGACACTATTAACCGATGGCAACCTCCACAAACCATCACGTTCGTTCAGCAATTCTTGGGATTGGCAAAGTACTACTGTCACTTCATATCTAATGATGCTCGTCTATCCTTGGGCATCGCCTGACTCTTGTGTAATAATCACACATTTTAATGTGATTCTCGTGCTGGGACAGCTTTCCAAACCTTGAAGCATGCCTTCTTATCAACACCTGTTTTACAACATCCAGACAATTCCTTGACATTCATCATGCAGGCGTAAGTATCGGATAACATTTTAGGAGCAGTATTATTGCAATTTCACATGCCACATACTGTGAAAATCCTAGGGCGTATTATTCACAGAAATGAACACGCTGTGAGCAGAACTATACCATCATTAAAAAGGAACGTCTGGCCATAAAAGCTGCCCTTGGGAATGGAGACAATATCTACAGGATGGTCGACATAAAGTGGACTTCCGCACCGACCATCATCATTTGCAATACCACTGCTCCTTACCTTACATGATCCCAAGGCCAATGGGCCTTCTTCTTTTTGCAGTACGACTTTCAGTTATGTTTATTCCTGGAACACAGAACACGAAAGCAGATGCCTTGTTGCAATCCTTTTTAGATACCGAACACAGGGACCTGCAAGCATTCATCCTGAACTCAGCCATGCCTTTTCTTTCTGCGTTTCTTCCGCTCTTGAAACAAGTACGTCAACTAACAGCCTGTGCTCCTACCAGGGATGTCATTTGGTGGTTGCCAAGGGTTGTAACTGCAACCCCTGACGTCTCCCTTGCTACCCCATGTGGTTTCCCTGGCTACCCCTAAAAAAAGAATCCTTTTTTTATGTAAGCCCCTGGGCTGGCTATGGCCAGGGCCATGTGGCTCTTGTTTCTGGTGTGTCTGGCTTTTTTGTGCAGGCCTCTTAAAAAAACATGGGTTTGCACAAGTGTAACACTTTGAGCAGTGACCCAAAATTAGAACGAATAGGAATGACAAATAATTTGTCTTGCTGGAATTCTATACAATAATTGCTAGACTCATTAAAGGGGGTGAGTCACTGATTAAGTCTGTTCTTAAACACCTCAACTCAGCTTTTCATTCATCTGAGGTCAATAAATGAGTACCAACACACGTTGGGTGATATTGTATGCATATCTGTTGTATATCAAACACTTAAGCGCAAGAGCTTAATAATAACACATCATTATGATTTGGCCTTGGACGTTTGCTTGAATTCACAGTAATTTGGAAATATGGGCCTATACACACTGATATTAACAATACAAATTGTGATCCCTTCTTGTATGAAATGTATATCACATTATAGTGATATCATAACCATATTTTTCGTTGTCCAATTAGGAACAATGCTATATGATGCCTCTTCCTGTTTTGTCAAGGGGTGAAAAGTGGTGTGCCATCGCTTCCTGTGATGGCACTTCCGGGTTGGGTCAAATGACATCACTTCCTAACAAATGATCAAATATATAAGGACTCCTCAAAGAGCCACCCATAGAGTGCAGAGGACGGGAGTTCCCACATTTGGGAACTTGTTCTATTTTGTACATTTTTGCAACCCATATGCCAGGGTTGTTATTCATCTCCTCCGCACCTTAAAAGCAGTAATTCTCAGGATACATCTTTAAACAGACTCTTGTGAAAATTAGGAGTGCATACTGATCAGTTCTCGCTTGGATATCACTTCCTGTGATGCCATCAGAGGTCATGGGTTGTGTGATGTCACTTCCGCTACCCCAGGCATTTTGGTGAAATGACATCCCTGGATCCTACTGTTCAATCCCTTCGACAAGCAACAGGGAATAAAATGCAAAAGGGCCTTTTCTTCATTAACAACAGATTGTATATTCCCCTTCAGAAATACAGACACAGCTTTTGTCTGCATTCCATGATTCCCAGCTGACCGGACATAGTGGAATCCGGGCTTCCTCCGCACTACTGCGATGACAATTTTGGTGGCCGGAACGTGGGTTTAGTCCAAAGTTACATCAGTGCATTTCCAGTGTGCACCCATGTCAAGGCCAAATGTGGAGGAACCTGTTGGCTTCTTGCGTCCTACTGAAAAACATGTGGTTCCATGGAAAACTGTCTCTTCAGATTTCATCACATACCTCCATCCATCAGATGGGCAAACTTCCATCATGGTGGTGGTTGGCTGCTTCTCCAAGCTGACCCACTTCCTGTCCTTACCGGAACTACCATCTGCCAAACAAATAGCCAACTGCATGGGTTGCCTGAGAAAGTGATATCCGGCTGTGGCAGCCAATATGTTTCGCTTCTGGACTGCCATCTGTCACCATACGGGGACTCACTTGGCCTTCAGTTTGGGCTACCACCCGAAGAGTAATGAACAGAACAAAAAAACACATACAACCTTGGAACAGTACCTGCAGCGCTATGCCAATATCACACAGTTTAATGGGATCTCTTGTATCACAACTGTGGAGTTGGGCTATATTAATGCCCCTCACACAACTGCAGGTATCAGTCAATTTTATTAAAACTATGGTCATTATTCGAAACTCTTACCTACTGAGTTCATCTCTTCATGTCTAGTTATCGATCCTGATACATCTGTACGCCGCCTATAGGACATACATCATATTGCTTTGAACCACCTTCTTCAAGCTCAAGAGGCCACTAAGGCAGCCGCAGACAAGGAATGATCCTCGGGGCATGCGAACTGGGTACGGGACTCTACTCCACCTGGCGCTTGAATGGTGCCATTATCCGCAACCTAGCGGGTCTGGTCCAGCAGGTCCCATGGTGCTCAATCAATACCACAACAATAATAATAATAATAATAATAATAATAATAATAGGTGCTCCTTCATCATTGGCGCTGCCATGTTCATGTTGGCACACATTCCCAGTACCTGCATGCCTGCTACACACAGCGTGGTCTGTTACCATGAGCAACAGCAGAAGCAAGGCTTGCCTCACGTCCATGCCTGTGCGTGAATAGCACCCTGCATCGCTCCATCCACGCGTCGCTATTCCTCCATATCTTGGAAGGTGACGCTTGCAGCGGACCGCAGCCTTGCCCTGTGTCCGTCCTTGATCCTGTCTTCATAATCCTGGAGCTTGGCTGTCACTCATCTTGGAGCCTGTTTATACTTGACTCTGACGAGAACCGAGCAATGAGTCCAAAAGTGTCTGCATGGAGGCTGTTCCCGATGGCACTCCAGGGCTGGAATGCCCCACCGGGACACTGGTGCATCCCCCGGAAGGCCTCTGGACCTAGGGCCTCTTTCTTTGGTGAGGAAGGATACGTGTGTCGCGTTCATCCGCTTGGGTGGTGATGCAAGAATTGGCTGCTACCACCAACGGCACGCTGACGCTGCCTGCACATTTTTTTTCCCCCAGGCCGGGGCATGGGCGGCTAGGCTGCGCACATCCACCTGAGGGCATGGGCTGGCACCGGGGAACGCACGTGCTCTGCACACACATTAACGCAGGTCAGGTGCAGGGCAGGTTGCAGCGCAGCAGGTGGTAGAGTCAGACCAGATCCCAAATGACTGCCATCGGAAGGCCTGGTACACGGCACCGGGCACCATAGCCAGCAAAGTGACAACCAGGCGGCAAGCAGTCCTGTGCTCCTGAGATTAGCCATGCATCTCCAGTGCCAAAGGTAAGTAGGTCCATCATTCCAGCCCACTACTTGCACCAAGCTTATAGCTATCGGCACAGGCCCGAGACAGGGCACATGCCAGCTTTCCTCCTGCCACTCTGGCTCTGCATTGGAGTCAAGTAGCCTCCACCTCTCCGCCCCTCGCCCCTCCTTGCAAAGCCCTTCCGAGCACCACTAAGCTCTGCAAGTTAAACGCTCGCTGCTGAAATCTACCTGCCTGCGGTTTGTACAAGGCAGGTTCATATCACAGCAAGGGTGACTTTTCGCCGTCGTAATAACTGTGTATGCACATTTTCTATTCAAAGTACTTTGGTGAAAGCCCCGTATAAACAACATAGTATTTTTTTTTATCTAAAACTAACACGAGACCCGCTCCATACCACATTGGATGTTTCCGATAGCTCCCTCTGAGGCCTGCCCAGGCCTTCCAAGGATGAAAGGCTAACTCGGCTCATTCATTAGTAGAACATGAGAACTGGCATGGAGCGTAGATAACTGCAGAAGGTGCTTTCCTTATCTGAGCAATCATGGCAGAAAAAGGTATGTGTTTCAGTGGCAGTGGCCAGGCCTCAGCACTGAGCTATTTACTCGTGAACGCAGCACGCTGCAAGTCTTTACAGAGGATCATATGGGGGCGCAAAGCACGCCGGAACGGAGGTGCACTTCGAGTACTCTATGCAAGTCTCAATCAGGGGTGATGCATGCTAGGATCGGAATGTCGATGGTTCAGTGGTGAGGGAGATGTGCATGGATGCCACAGGGCTGAAATACGAGTGCAAAATGCTTTACGAGAAACTTGGAGGAGCTGTCCTGATGGCTCGGCATCGCAATGGCAGGGTGTGTGGAAGCTCTGCAGATGGCCGAGTTCTGGCAAATGCGTCCATACTGCTACGAGTGGACTGGCCTATAGGGAACTCTGGAGATTTTCCTGTAGGCCTCTGCACCCTGGGCCTCTTGTGTGCAGTATTTCTCCATTTTCACATAGGAAAATGGTTGGACTTGTTGAAAATGTGTAATATGGGGCCGCTTTGAACATTATTTCCAGGGCCTCTTTTGGTTCCCAGTCCACCCCTGCGGCACTCTGATGCCTTTTTATTGGAAATGGCAGAATCTCGAGAAGGAACGACTAGTAGCAAACACAGTGTCCATATGTTTCCCAACGCAACCGGGTCAAGTGGTACAGTCAGCTGGAACACGCCAGGTAAGAACCCAGTGTCAGTTACCCAAACACCAACAAAAAGGAACACATAGTTCAAAGTCCCCAAACTCCAAGAAGCAGGTTTTCAAGTACAAACACAAATTCCATTCACTCCAAAATAAACGATTCAAAAGCAGGCCACAATCCAATAATCCAAGAAATGCTATCTGGGCAAAGGTACAATGCAGTAGGCAAAATAATACAGTAAATGGGCAGAAGGTCAGAATTCTGAGGTTCAGGACAAACAGAAATGAAACAACACTCATTGAAAGTAAAAGACTAATTGAGAAGCGCAGCATGGCCAAAACTGCTGCAATTTAGGTTGCTATCTTCTTGGTGACCGGGCATTTTACAGGATATCGGCCAGGCGTTCAGTGACTTGATGACACCACAGGTGCAGCTCTTGGCAAGTGTAGTTCGGTTTGCATTTCCAGAGCCACGGTGCCCGTGCTGCGGGACAAAGAAGCTACCTGACAAGATGGTAGTAGAAGGTCAGGATGATGTGCTAGAGGAACATCAGGATTCGAGAGAAAGACGGAAGCCAATCATATTAGGGGGTTCGGGAAGGGTAATCATTGCCGAAGGTAACAGGAAGGATTGGGAACCCCATCTAAAGGGGCCGCGCCTACAGTGTGTGAAAACAAAAAGAAGATATCGAAGCTGAGTACCCCAAAAGGAAATACACCAAACGCGGGTTACAAAGGAACATACAAAAGATCTTTATTTTATACTGAACAGTTTCAAAGGACAAAGAGACAGATAGCTATCGGCCCTCAGTACAACACAGCGAACTCCAGCATGGTTCGGTGTGCTCAGTGAGTGGGACTGTACATTAGAATAGTCGCTCTCTTTATACTCTCGAAATCATGATGTTCAACCCATTTCCCAGTTAATGTAAGTTAATACATTACAGATCTAGGGTTCGTGCCGAGTTCGTACATCTGTACATTTAGGGTTCACCTTTAATGTATTCACTAACAAGCCTCAATGGCAACAGTATATCTTAGGATTTCATGTTAAACCTTCTCGAACAGTTTTACACAATGTAGTCAAGGAAGTGTTCACTTTTCACATTTCAGTATTTGAATACATTGTGTTTAACATATGCTCGTGGATTAGCTTTGTTGGTGCAAGTCATCCTCTACACACAGGTCAGCGAAGGACAGGGTCTCAGTTCATGACCCCAGCATGTAGCCTGCAGGAAAGTTATACATTAGTTTATACACAGAGGTCAAGACAGCCATGTTACATTCAGAATGACATTGTTCACCATCTTAGAACACAGGGTGACTTTAGAGGGAGAACCTAAATGGCAGATAGATCTAAAATGGCGGCTTACACTGATCTAAGGTCAAGACCTTGCAACACGGATTTCCTCGCAAGTGGCTTATAAGCAGCTTGGAGTAGGCCAACATACATATATTCACACAGTATAGGAGGCACGACATAATTTTCCGTTCGACAAGTCGGAAGAGGTAAAAGCATGTGGCATAATGGTGAAGAGAAGCATCCCCAGAGTAGGATTAGTGAGGCTGTGACTAGGACATAAGTCAGGACCCAGCGCAAAAGGCATTCCTCTATATCTGGAGGAATAAACGGTGCAGGAATACAGGAATAACCTGCATCTCAGACTGAGAGCTGAGCCGGGAGAAGAACCTGAGAGGAGAACAAAAAAAGGGGGGTGGAGGGGTAACCCTTACAATTCAAGACCAAAGGATGCCTTCTAGCAGGGGAATATGATTTGGACACTCTAAGTCATGGGGGCTGCCCAACCATTACCATTGTGAACAATATGATATGATAGTTTATTTATATAGCGCCTATACACAATGTGTTTCAAAGCACTTCAAGGCAAGGGAGGGAACAAGGGAAAATGCAATGACATTCTTACCAGGAAGCCTTAAGTCATTGAACTGGTAAAAAGAAACACCTTACATGTTTCACTTTGCTCAAACGAGAACATCATTTTGTGTTAAGAAATCTCTTTTTCCCTACACTTTGTGGTCAGCCTCTTTGTAAAAATCCACCCGCCTCACCCCTTCTTGACAGAGGCATGGATGAAACATTAACACAAATGAGAAGCAGGCAGCACGTGGAGCAGAAGGGAAATGGTCAATGTAAAGACAAGCAGAGCAGGGGGAAACTGGAGAGAGTTCGGCTCTGCATGCCTAGCCATTCAGCCTGAAATTAGTGAGCCAACGTGGCAGATAAGGGGTAGACGTTGAAGAGAGTTTCAGTTTCACAATGTAGAACGTTTTTGAGAGGGTGGACCAGAATTGGGCTATAACTGTAGCCGAGATGACTGAGAGTAGACAGTAAAGGTTTAGTGGAGGTTCAAGTTAGATGGTGGCGAATTTTCTAGATATTCAAGAGGTTGAGGCGAGCTGCAATGGTGGCAGAGTTGATGAATTAGTGGATTTCTAGATGTCTGTAAATGACAGCCTAAGGTTGAATAGAGAATGGACAGGGTGGAAGGAGATGGGGGGAGAGAGGGGAGGAGCGAGTGGAGCCTGGAGACAGGTGATTTAGGTGTATTAAAGGAGTTAAGTATAAGGCAGTGAAGTTGCATCCATCGGTGGATCGCCGGGAGGCAGTTGGAGATGCTAAGGGAGAGGTCAGATGTACAAGTGGAAACATAGAGAATGATGTGTATATCATCCCAACACAATGGCAGCAAAATCCATAGGATAAGATGAGCTTGCCCAGGAACGGTGAGTAGAGGTAAAGGACAATAAGCCCAGACAGCACCTTGAGGTACTGCCACTGGGAGGAAGGTGCATTTCAGGAGATCACAGATGTGGGATAGAATCCATGCCAGTGCAATTCTTTGGATACTAAGGAAAGAGAGGGTTCATAGGAGAGGGGGTGCTTGACAGTGTGCAAGGCAGACAAGAAGTCAAGATAGAAGAAAACAGATAATAGCTTGAAGTGGTGCATTTATGTGGAGTTTCTTTTTAAAGTAGTGACAGAGCTTGTCGATTTGTGGTAATTGGTGATACCATTGACTACAATGCATCCTAGGGCTTTAGATTAGTGTAGGAGAGTGAGAAATGGTAATAGTTAGCAGGGCTGTCGGGATCAGCCAACAGAGGAGAATTAAGGGCAGGTGAGAGCAGCCAGAGCCTTTGTCTGTGGACCAAAATGGTCAATCAGAGCACATGAAGGTTTGGTGCTGTGGAGACTTGGTTCTAGCCAACAGGGTAGGTGGGGGGGAAGGAGAAGGGGGAGGATTGAGCCTGTATGCCTGGAGGAGCAAAAACATGGAGTAGTGAGAATGGAATTCCCAGATTCTAGAGAATTCGGACATGAAGTTGAGGCCAAAGTCATTGGTGGGTAGAAAAGAGGAAATGGAGTGAGAAAATATGGCCAGCATGGCTTGATGAGTAGTAAAGAGCCAGTGGGGATGGGAACATGGAAAGAAGATTGGGTTGATGAAGTAGCTAGCTGGTGGTCCATCAAGAGATGTGTACAGAGGTGAGGGGGTGGGCCTGTATCAGGGAAATAGTATAGAGGAGAGATATCTGCACCAATGATGTGTTTGGGGGTGGATGTCAGTTAGGATTCTGCAAATATCAGCGGGATCACATCTGGGGATGAGCGGCCAGCAATGGCGATTGAAGGGGAAGCTGATGGCTATGTTGAGTTCAAGGAAACCTGGCTAGATGGAGGGGCTTGAAGGGGAGATGGGGGCAAGAAGAGAGGACCTGACTTCTGTTAAGTAGGGGGTAGGACATCAGGTGTAAATGTTTGTTTCATAAGGGATAGGGTGGTGAACTGGGAGACTCCAGCCCTTTCAGACAAGGTAGCAAGATGAATGGGGATGCAGAAGTTACTCAAAGAACAATAATCAAAACGACTCAGGTAGTTGGCAAAAAGATAACTGTTTTAATATCAATTATCTAAAACAGGGAGTACAACAGACATCAAAGGACGTCTCAGCGCATAGTTTCTCAATGCATCTAAAAAAAGCATTCTTTTATAACATAAAATCGTCGTTGATGACATCATCCTACGTATTTACCAATGTCATCCTACGTTGCAACCTTCAAAAACCTAGTGGCTATTGTGATTGGTTCTAAGGGAACATCTAAGAATACATTCCATAGTAGTCTAAGAAATTGATAGGCTTCTTAGCATCAGGTGGGGCAACTAAGCCCTCCCCTCAAACAGGTCACTATGAACGTAACTAAATACACAACATCCCATTGGTTACACAAACTATCGGGCCCTTAATCACGCGGCCCCCTATCATTGGTTGCCACTCTTACATCCGTCAGTACTTTTCCGCCTACTTTAGCAGCACGCAGGCTGGTCTTCCAGGTGCTGGTGAGCTAGACTTAACCATAGCTTCCCACCAATTAGCATATCATCTGTCATCACCTCAGTGGTCTGCTGTCAATTAAGGCTTTGAACTTGTCCTTGAGAGTGTTCTTTGCGCTGGAGAATTCCGGGGAGTGAAGGCACACTCTGCCTTCATTCATAGGTGTGGTCGTCATGTTCGTCCAACTTCATCCTTCCACGACTGAATACCACAAAATCGAGCTCTAGTGTATTTTAAAACACTATTTTCTAATAGACCTCTGACGTCTTCCTTGTTCTTGTCCATGTCTTCTGAACAGGAGTTTTGTTCTTTCACATGATTTGTATCCAACGTCTGCTCACCCCAGCCTTATACGACGTTGGCTTCGTGGGCTCATCCAGCTTCGCCTTTCTGAGTTTCACTCCTGTTAATTCATTCAATTGTTTTTAATTGTGACACGCTGGAAAAGAGACCTTCATTTTTTAGTCCAGCTCTGCTATAATACATAGTGGAAACATCCATTCTTTACTTGATCCTATATATGTATACGTTGGTGCATGCTGCAATCTATTCAACTTAAAGCTAGCATCAAGAATAATTTGTCTGCTTACATTTCTTTGCATATGTACACATGTAAAATGATTTGATATCTTCATCAGTTCTGTAGCATACGTTTTTTCATCTTGATCCCAAGATGTCACTTATCTTTGATACTTTCTTGATGCCTTATAGAATATCCTTCATTCTCTTGTCTCTGCATCTCTTCTATGTACGTCAGCTTGCTTCGTGTGATGATGACATCACCATTCTTCTCTTCCATTCATTTCTCCTGTTTCTTCTGGGATTTCATTCAAATGGCCATCATGCTGTCTTGTATGCAGGCATGGTTTTCTCAGTGGGAACCTTGCTTCCAGGATTCTCTTTGGTATCTGTATGTTCAAGAGCTTGGCTCATGTCTCGCACTCTGGTTCCCGACATATAGGCAATATGGGTGAGGTGGTTGAGGTGGGGGTACTTGGCTCCTCTCTTCACTCCCCCCTCTCGGCGATTCATCAACAACTCTCCCATCATCCTTCATATCTAGACATCCTTGTCTGAAGAAATGCTTCTTTGGGATCCATATCTTTATGACTCCCTTCAGACATCCAGCTGATTTTACATGCTCATCCTTGTTCCAAGTCATGGGCATGCCCTGTCCACTTGGCCTGCAATAGATTCACTTTCCCATATACCTTTTATGGTTCTTTGGATACTCCCTCAGGTGCATGGATACTGGCCTTTACAAAGTCTCTGATTTCTTCATCATTCAAGTCTCTGGCTTTCCATCCTGATTCAGCATTGATCATGATTTCCATCCCTATGGCTTTCTTTGCTGTCTTCTTGCATTGTGTGATTATTATTCTGATCACACAAAATCCAAGCAACACCAACACAATCAGGGATCCAAGGAACTTGAACATGTCTGCCATCCATTGTGGAACCCAAGAAAAGAGCTATCCAAACCAACTGTCATCTGCAATGTCTTCTATTTCGTCTATCATCTGGTTGTGTAGTTTCATCAGTGTCTCTATGGCCTCTATCAAGGTGCCATTCTCGTCATCATGAGATGGTATGAAAGTGCAACATGATTCTCCGATTTTTGCATAAACACATTCATCCATAGCTGTGATCATGTCCAGGACATATCTATTCTGAAGAGTCATCAGTCGTATGGCTCTCAGCTCTTCTCTGATAGCATTCAATCCCTTTATGGTAGTGTTGATTTTAGGCAGCAATTCCCATCTGGTAATCTGCAGCCATTTGGTGTTTGCTCCAACCTGGATTCTTGGCGTGTAGATCATCGTGAATATCGAAGAAGTCTGGCTGAACAGTCTCTGTGTTCATACGGGATGAAGTCAAAAGCTTCTATAGACTTGGCTGAGAAATAGTACTCCCTCTTCATTCGATTAATGAGTTCCACAGATCTCTTCTTCCTCAGGTGAGCATCTGCTTTTGGGAGACTGTCAAGACTTAAGTCACTTTTAGGAATAACTAGTGATCATCATCCCCCCCATTCCTTGGGTAGCTTCATATATGCTCCATATCTACGAGCCCAATAGTGATCCATGATCACTGTTGTTACGAATTTCATTCCTGGTCCATCAAATATCTGACCACAGTTCTGGTTCTCTACAACCTTTATTGGGCCATTGTTTCTGAAACACACCTGTGCATTCTTCAAAGGCACTATCTGCAAGGCTCCTCCTCTATCTTCGACCCAGGTCAGTAGCTTAGCAAGTCTTGGCCATAAAGGTTTGCAGCCATTCTGCACTATGCCAGTGGCTGGTTCATAAAAACCAATGACCATCCAGGCTCTGCAGATCACCACTCCTTCTTCCAATCCATCTGGTGATAACACCGATCCCCAAATCTGCATCTGGCCTCTGTTCTTCCATCTACGAATATCTTCTGCAGATGTTCCTGGACTTTCCAGTCTTCTGTTTACTTCCCATCTGATTCCAGCTCCTTTCACTCCAGGCATTTTGTATCTGATCATGTGATTCTTAGTATGAGCTCTTATCTTGTCTTTGTATCTTGGATATAGTCGTCTTCATCTGGATATGTCCATTCAGTTGCCCATTTGAGATAGGCATCTTGGCCCACAAACGTACCTTTTGTTTGACAGAGTGCTATGTGTGAAAGACACTGTGCTGTCTGGAAGTCTATTTCAATAGCTATGAAGATTTTAGACTTCCCCATGCTAGAAGGCAGGAGTGCACATACAAAGCATGTCTCCTTTGAGGTTCTTCTTCCCACTTTTTCCATATGCTGATACCATATGTTATTACCCAAGTGTGCTGTACTGTCCAGGTGATCATTCAACTCATGATCATCCTAGCTAGCCCATCTCTTAGGTCTTGTTCTTTTCTTACAAGCGTTTCTAACCATCTCATGCAATATGTCAGCATAGTTCTTCCTTACTGGACCAATCATAGAAACATTTGTCAGTGTGCTCGGTGTTTTTACATGTGCTACCTGTGTGGGAGAGAGTTTCAGAAGCTTCATCCTATTAACATAGTATGTAGGCATGAAAATGCCTTGCCTAATTTCCATATGTGACCTCCCTCCAAAAGGTAACCCAGGTTTATTTATCACAGTACCAGGTGCCCTTGTACCTCTAGAGTAGGAACAATTACATAAGGTCTTGGCTGCCTCGTAGTTGCCACATCTCTACCCTACTTCTGCATTGGAGGATACACAGGAATCTTTGTTCTGTTTCGCTCCAAATAGTATGTAGTGCATACTGTAAGTGAGAGCAGTATCACTATGAACAAAATGTAAGTGTAAATCACGTATAAGTATGCCTGTTTACAACAATAGCTTCTTGCACATCGTGGACATCTCTCGTGATCTGTCATGATGATGTTGCTATTGATGCTGCACATTCTTACTCTTTTTCTAAGGAAAGAAAAACTGATTTTTAATCAGACAACATCATGCAATACTCTGGAAGCTGCTGAATCTGCTCTACAAGTTCCTCGATCAGCTTCAGCTGGCTGACTATACGACGATGAACAAAAGTTCACAATGAAGATAACCAAGTGTCCTTTCACCAGACGACATGAAGATTCTCCTCCAGCATGAAACAAAGTCCTTTAACCAGTGGACTTTTGGATCTTTTCCTCAAAAGTCTCCTTCAGCTCTCAGTGTTCTCTCAGAGTAAAGGTTCATCTGTGTTATTATGTCTCTCAGTATTTTATTAAGTGCTGCATTATTCCTTGGATCCATTAGGAACATGCGTACATCAGTTTGTCACCCAACAAGATTCAGGCACACCTCAATTAGATAACAGAACTCCAAGCCGACCAGTCTATGTGCATTACCAGCCAATAGGGGCATTTGTGTTTTCCCCACTGTACCCAGGAAGCTGAAGAACTTGATCTATTATAGCTGTGAGCAAGCTACTCATGATCAGACCAGACCTAGGATCTTGTAGGAACAGATGAATGCTAGTAGTTCTCCCCACAAACGCAGGGTATTCATGCAAAATGAACAAAAAACCTGCAAGAACGATCCGTGAAACATTGTCATTAGGCACCACCATGGGCACCCCTGGAAAGAAATTCAGTGAGATAGGAATCAGGGAACTGTTCCCTCTTCCAGTCATCAAAAATGAACTCCAAATCTTGCATGCTCTCCTTTCTCACTCAAGACTTAAATGTGCCTCAGTCCAATGTCCACAAACTCCTGTGGCTCAGAAACAAATAACTTCCCTTAACTCTTTTTTCAGTGACTGAAAAGAGTGTCTCGAAATAAGCAGTCCAAGATACTCTTTGTTCTGTTTATTCGACAGATTCTGCATCCTTCTTCCTCATCATAGACCGAGTCTGCACATGCTGTGGTTCTTCCACGTGCTCTCTTCCGACAGGGGTGGAGGTGAAGTGGGTTCTCCAGCATAGATTTTCACAACTCTGAGAAATATCCAAGCGTGTCTGCCTTGTACTTTGACTGCAGACAGTGTCAAGTCTTCCACTATGAATGGGCCGTTGAAACGCAGCTTGTGCCACCTTCTTGTAAAGTTCCTGATCAAGACCTTATCACCAGGGAAAAGTTTGTGAAGACAATTCTTTAACTCCGGTTGATGTAACATCTCCTTCTGTGTTCTGAGTAGCCCCACACCCCTTTTGCTTGAGCTGATCTGAAATGACAGAGATACTTTAGGTCAAGCATGTTAAGTAATCACATAACTCCTTTCCTAACAATTCTGTTGTTGTCTGGGCATCACTTTTAGTTCTAGATGGAGATGTGAGAGGTATCCTCATTCGCCTGCCTGTCACTATTTCATGGGAGTTTAGATCTGAACCGGGTTGATTTCTCAATGCATACAATGCCAATTGTAGGCAACGCAACCATCCTTTCTTCAAGGTAAGCTTCAATTTGGCTATTCTTTCTTTAAGCAAGCTATTGAGTCTCTCACAGACTCTGTTTGCTTGTGGGTGATAAGCCGATGAAAACTTGTGCATTATACTAAGCAACAAGCTTATCTGTTCAAAGACTTCATTAACAAAATGAGGGCCATATCTCATCTTAATACTTCACATATTCCCCATCTAGGAAACACTTCTCATACTAAAAATGTTGCCGCAGAGGTGGAGTTTGGGTGTGCACATGGACCAGCCACAATCCACCTCAAAAAGGGACATACCACTACAATCATATATATGTTTCCATTGCATACTTGCAGCATATAGACACAGTCGATGTACAAATGCTGAGAAGGAGCATTAGGTTTCATAATAACTTCTCTAACTGTGCGCAGTGTGTGCCCAGCAGTAAACCTTTGGCATACGATACAGTTTACTACATAAAACGCAATGTGTTCTACCAAATTCAGAGACAAACCATTCCTCCGCAATTGTTGCGGCAAGGCTCTCTCTAGTTACTTGCGCAGGGTAGTGTAGCTGCCCTAACGCCCCCCGTAATATGGCTACAGGCATCACCAGTTTACTAGTGCTGTCTGGTCACCACAATGTTTCAGAAGGGTTAAAAGAACATCCCCTTGGGTCTTTCTCATCGTGAGGCGCATCCCCTTGAATCTCTACTAGCTGAGTCCTAGACAGATCATTATAACAATCAGACACACTCATCATCATCACCATGTTTTCATTCATATCCAGCGTGTTAAACTCCATAATATTTTCCGAACATGCAACTCATTTTGCTTCCTCATCTGCCTTTTGATTTCCAAGTGAAATAAAGTCAGCCCTTTTAGTGCGTGCTGCACACTGAATGACTGCAGTGGCTACTGGGAGTTGTAGTGCTTTAATGAGTCCATCCAATAAGACTGCATGCTGCACTGGAGTTGTGAAAAGAGAAAAATAATATGAGGACAGGAAACCCAAAGGAAACACACCAAACACCAGTTACAAAGGAACATACAAAGTACTTTATTTTAAGGTCAAGCAATGACAAAGTCAATGACAAATCGGATAGCTATCGGCCCTCAGTATTACACAACGAAGTTCAACGGGGTTCGATGTATTCAGTGAGAGACTGTACATTGGGACATTCAGGCTTTTATACATTTCTCCAGCCTGTTGTCCAACCCCTTCGCGGGTTAACCATTCCATGAATGTATTACTGGTCTAGGGTCTCTGCCAGGTCAATCTTCTAATATATACATCAGTATGCGCATAGATCAGTTCCGTTGATACAGGTAATCCATTTACATGCATGTCAACAGAAGGACAAGGTCTCAATTCACGACCCTAACAAGTGGCCTTTAGGGCAGTTATTCATTAGCTGTACGGAGGTCAAGACGACCTAGATTCTATTCGGAATGGCATCTTCCACCATTTTGATGTACAGGGTGACTTTTACACAGCAAGAGAACCTAAAATGGCGGTTTGATTCAAGATAGCGGCCTACATCAATTTCTAAGGTCAAAACCTTGCCGTAGAGAGTTATTCACGTACAGTTTTAAGCAACTTGGCGTAGGCCAATATACATACAATCGTTTACAATAGGAGGCATAATTTAATATCCAGTTTGACAGGATGTAGACCCTCCTTTTCCAATGTGCTATCCCTGCGTGCACTGTTGACATCACATAGGTGGAGTCACTGTACACTCTTACTTCCTCGTCTGCATGATTCTCCAGCGTGACAATCAGTGCCACTAATTCTGCAACCTGTGCCGAAAAGTGAGACGGTAGTCGTGCATTTGTTAATACTTCAAACTCTCCATTGGCCATGTGCTTCACCACATCGGCACCTGCATATCTTTGTCCATCATTTTGATCGGTTCTAGAAGAACTGTTGATAAAGAGAATCTCCCCAGCTGCAAATGCATTTTCCTTCACCCTCAGGAGTTCAGCATAGAATTCCTCATAGTTCGAGCAATCATGTGCATGCTCGTCCTCTGCCAGTTCTTCTGCTATAAACAAGGCAGGATTCACTATTCTGCATCAAACTATTTTAATCACCGGATTCGTTATGGCCACCTTACAGGCAGAAGCCTTTTTAGAAGTCAACTTGTCTTTAGATTTTTCCAGAATGGCAAACAAAGCATGTTCAACAAATAACGTTACAGAACACCCCTTTACTATGCTGGCAGCCTTCTCAATGGCAAACGCGGCAGCTGCAAAGATTGTTTGCAAGGAAAATGTCCCCTCATTACTGGGTCGAGAATCCCACTGTAATAGGCAAGGGGCTTGTACCCCAATGTGGTTCTTGGTGCGAGTACAGCTGTCAGAACAGTGCCATTCATGTGCAAAACCAAAAAGAATTCCTCAGCATAATTGGGAATTCATAAAACTGGAGCTGTGCAAATTGCCTTTTTCAACTCATCAAACCCTTCTTCCATTTCCTCAGTCCAGGCAATTTTTTCCTGATTTGCCTGTGCTTTTTTTAGAGATTGCAAAAAGGGCCTTATGTATGAACTGTAATCAAAGACCCATGCTATTACATAGTTACACAATCCCAAAAATCTTTGAATGTGCTTTATAGTGAGTGGCTTTACTGTTTTCAAAATAGCCTCAGCCCTCTCAGGAGTAACCGTTACACTCACCTGGTATCCACAGGGGCAGCACACGATACTGGATGGAGGTCTAAGCGCTATCCCGGACCCCTCTCTGCTTGGTTATGTGCCAGACGTTGGGTAGCACCTATAACAGGACAATGGAGGGTTAAGATACTGGTTCTGTGATGGGTGGACTCTCATCTCCCTCTGGTCCAAATCCCCTCCCTTGGGGTTATTGCTCACCTTAGGTTTTTGTGCATTGAACTCTCTGTCCTGCATCTCTGTGCAGGGGCGGGTGGTTGGTGCGGGAGTTCCATTGACCCAGTTGCCTCACTGGTCCGTGTGCTCTTATGTTGGGTCCAGACCAGCTATGACTCTGACTCTGCTTGGTGTCTTCCAGGTGAGTTATAAGGTCTTTTCTGTATTTATTCTGTCTCTTTCTTTCCCTTCCTTTTCTCTGTCTTCTCGGCGTCTTGCTCCACTACGCTGCTCCCTAGCAATGTCTCTTTTGTTTTCACAGGGATGGTTGCGATCTCGGCGTTACCGCGCCGATGGCGAAGACCACAGTAAGTTATTAATGCACGGAGCGCTGCGCTTTTTATTGGTGTTAATTGCTAACCTATGTTCTCTTCCCTTCTTTGTACAGGTTGCGGTGATGTTCCGGAGTGATGAGCGATCGAAGCGCTGCTTGCCCAGGTAAGCGCTGTGTTAATGCTGACCTTGTTCCTCCCTTGCAGGTTGCGGTGAAACCCGGAGATGGGCGAGGTAAGAGAAGTGCAGGGTACTCCCAGGACTCGCTGCTTGCCCAGATAAGAATTGCCCAGATAAGAATTGTTATTAATGCTGTCCTTGTTTCTTTACCTTTGCAGGTTGCGGCGAATTCCGGAGATGGGCGAGGTAAGCGAAGCGCAGGATGGATTCAAGGCCAGTTACTTCAAAGGTAAGTGTTCCTGCTCACTAATGCTGTTCTTGTTCTTCCAGGTTATTAATGGAATCTGGATCTAGTGCTTCAGGATCGGGTCGCCGGAGAAGCAGATGAGCAGGAGCTGGACACGGTGAGTGTTACGCAGGAGTGCAGAATAACGCAAAGCGTGTTCTGCTGTTGGGGTGTGGTTTAAATAGCCCAGGTAAAGTAGTTCCAGGCCAAGTAGTTCCAGGCCCAGCCACACCCAAAACACTAGACCGCATGGCTTGGTTCTAAAGAACTGAGCTGTGTAATAGGCCTCCATGTTGGATTAAGGTCCAAAACTGGTATTACTTTATTCCTGATAATGAGCCTGGCACCAAAGGCACCAGGACTGACTCCATGTATGTTTCTGATGGAGTTTTAAGGCCCTTGGGGCCAGTGGAAAGGGCTTTAGCGCCACTGCTGCCAGAGGGCTGTTATACCTGAGGGGGTCAGGGGCATGGATCGTGACAGCACTCCCCCTAAATCCCCTCTCAAGGTTTTTCCTCCATCTGGCCCTGGTTTGGTTGGATAGTTCTGATGAAATCGTCTTACCAGGCGTGGCGCATGGACATGCTCACTAGGCTCCCACACACTGTCCTGAGGGCTGTATCCCTTCCAGTCCACTAAGTAATATAACTTGGACCTGGTGAGTTTAGAATCTAGGATGTCCTTGACTTCAAATTTGGGTTCTCCGTTAACCAGTACCGGATTTGGTGGTGTTTTGACCCGAGTTCCAGGCTGAACAGGTTTTAAGAGTGACGTGTGGAATACGGGATGGATCTGCATATTTGGTGGTAAAGCTAGTTTAACTGCCATGGGATTTATAATAGCCTTGATGGTATAGGGCCCTAGATATCTGGGATGAAATGTTTGAATTCCTCTTATGGGCACACGCCGAGACGCTAACCAGACTTTATCTCCGACTTGGCAGTCGCAGGCATTTCTTCGGTGTTGATCAGAGAATATTTTCTGTCTTTCTTTGGCTTGGATCAAGTGTTCTGCTGCCTTTTTGAAGGCTTGAGTGATGGTCGTATGTAAAGTCTTCACCGCAGGCATTTCCAAGACCATGGGGGTATCTAATTCGGAAGTACGTGGGTGCCTTCCATATACGGTATAGAATGGACTCTGTCTGGTACTGGTGTGTAGCGAGTTGTTGTAGGCATATTCGGCTATCCACAACACATCCTTCCAGATTTCTTCCACTTGATGTAACATGCACCGTTGGTATTGCTCGAGTGTCTGATTTGTCGGCTCCGTTTGGCCATCAGTTTGGGGATGGTGACTAGTGGACAGACGAATATCGATTTGGGCAATTGCACAACTCTTCCTCCAGAAGTTAGGCACAAACTGACTCCTTCGGTCAGAAATCAGGACGGAGGGGAAACCATGTAATCGTACGATTTGCTCTAAAAACACTTTGCCAGAATGGATGCATTTGGTAGACCCTTAAGCGGAATGAAATGGACCATTTTAGAGAATAGGTTAACAATCACTAGTATAGTGTTGAACCCTTGACAGGGAGGCAGATCTGAAATGAAATCGAGGGAGAGTGTGTGCCAAGGTGCAGGTGGAATTTCCAGGGGTTGAAGAAGGCCCGCAGGTCTTTGTTTCTGGGATTTATTCTGTGCACAAATGCCACATGATAAAATAAATTGCATAATGTCCTTTCGCCAGGTCGTCCACCAATAATTTCTTTTCACCTTAGCTGGGGTCTTGGCAATTCCTGGATGTCCTATCAGGGGGTTGTGATAAGCAGAAATGACTTGTTCTTGTAGTGCCGTATTCGGTAGATATAAACGCCCTCTAAAATACGGGAGTTGGTTCTTTGTTGTGTAATGTTCACCTTGAGTGGTCCAGTCTTGTAGAGCCTCAGTGTTCATTACGAGTCGAATTTCCTTTTGGAGTTCGTCCAGAGATAACATTGTAAGTCCTAGTAGTTTGTCACCTGGAATAATGGCCACCGGGTCTGGGGTTGAATATGCGTTCTCATCAATACCCATGCAAGATAGGGTGTCAGCTTTTCCGTTCTGGACTTCAGTTCGGTACGTGATTATGTAATCATATTCTGTGAAGAATAAAGCCCATCAGAGTTAATGGGATTATTGAACCTTTGCCATCTTGACGTATTGTAGGTTGCGATGATCGGTGATTACTATGATGCTATGTCTGGCACCTACGAGGTAATGCCGCCAAGCCTTAAAACCTGCCTTGATCGCTAGGAGTTCCTTGTCTGTTATTGCACAGTTAAGTTCAGGTGTAGTACATTTTCGTGACCAAAAGGCCAAAGGATGTAACTGGCCTGTTTCGGGATCCCTTTGGGAAAGAACAGCCCCCATTGTCATGCTGGAGGTATCTGTTTCCACTACATATGGGAGATTTGCGCAGGGGTGTAATAGCACCGGGGATGAGGTAAATCTTTTCTTGAGTTCCTGGAAGGCCTTCTCTGCCTCTTCTGTCCATTGGAGCAGTTTGGTGTTTTTTCATAATAAAGAAGTGATCGGATGCACAATCTGGGAGAAACCTGGGATGAATCGGCGATAAAACCTCGCAAAGTCGAGCATACTTTGGACGCCTTCGACTGAATACGGTGATGGCCAGCTAAGGATGGCATCCACATTGTACATATCCATCCGGACGCCTCTGGGAGTGAGGACAAAACAAAGGAACTTGACATGGAAGGAGCATTTTTCAAGTTTGGCGTATAGCTGGGGCTGTCACAGTTTTGCAAGGAGGGAGCGAATGTGCCTTTAGAAGAGGAGTACACCAAGGTATTGTCGATGTAAACTAGGGCACATATGTCGATCAATTCCGGTAGTACATCGTTCATGAAGTACTGGAACGCGGCAGGAGAGTTGCAAAGCCCAAAAGGCATCACCTGATATTCGAACAGCCCATACTTAGTATGAAAGGCGGTCTTCCATTCATCAGAGTACAGAAGTAACAAGGGATACCAGGAATATCTAAATACTGTGACCTGTCCTGGATAAAACACAAAATACTTCACATAAAAGGTCAGAGTACTGTTGTGTTTATATGGTAAATCCCAGTACAGTCTACCTGTCTACATAATCACAAGGGCTTCACAGCACAAGAAACAACTATCAGAAAAAGTGTCTTTCTAAAGCCATGTACTGAGATGAAACAAATTAAATTCAACCCAGTAGACACTGAATCACAATTCAATATTTTTATTAACATATATGGAAAAAATCATTGTAAAAAATGAGTCTAATAACTATAAAAACATTCATCAATGTCAGTATCAATACATTCGTAAATCAATCCACCAAATTCATCTTTGGACTGATGCGATACATCATTCCCATCTAAAACCACAAGAAACCACACATCAACCATACCACATTCATGCTCAAACCATTCAGAAAATCACTCAATTATAACAATATTTCATCAATATAAAAAACGATCATACTAAAATACAACGTTACAATTTGAGTCCATTATTAATATGAACCGTAAATTTGTCGCAGCTGAGTCAGTCTTAATTAGTACGACTTATTCTGACTCAAGCTAATGTCACTTAAAGCTGTTTACAATTAACAGTACACTCCCCGACCCGACATGTTTCTTTCTGTACAAATCTTGGTTAACAGAAATTCTTCAAGGGCACTATGGTCCAGCGTGGTCTTCCATTCATCTCCTTTCTTTACACGCACAAAATGGTATGTCCCCCTGAGGTCCAATTTGGTGTAAATTTGGGCATCCTTGACTTGGTCCAGCAGTTCTGGGATAAGGGGTAGAGGATAACGGTTTTTAACTGTTACCTGTTTAGTGCGGGGTAGTCGATGCACATTCTCAAATCCCCCCTCTTTCTTGGGCACGAAGAATAGGGGCGAGGCTGCTGGGGATTTGGACGGGCGGATAAAACCGTTTGCCAGGCATTGGTCCAGATATGATTTCAAGTGGAGATTTTCAGGTTCGGTGAGTGCATAAATTTGACTACACAGGATTTGTGCACCGGGTATGAGGTCGATCTGTCAGTCATATGGCATGTGAGGGGGTAAGGTATTAGCCTGTTCTTTTTGGAAAATGTCTTGGAAATCATGGTATTCGCTTGGTAGTGTACTTGTTACACCTAATACCAACGCCTCTTTATCTTGGACAGGTATCTCTGGGTCAGACGATGGCATTTCCACTTGGTAGTACGCATGAGCACACTCATTGGAGAAGGCTAATTTCTTGGCTCGCCAGTCGATGTTAGGATTGTGAGCCACCAACCACGGCATCCCTAGAATCACCCGGAACTGAAGTGCCTTGATAAGGTCAAAGGCAATGGCTTCCCGATATCCGTCTTGGCACAGAAGGGTCAATTCTGCTGTGCGTTGAGTTACAGGACCAGAGGCTATCCCTGTGCCGTCAACAGTGGTGACCTTCTCAGTTGTCGTTTTCTGACAGAGGGGAAGCCCCATCCTGTTGCCAGGCCTTGGTCTATGTAGTTACCAATGGCTCCGCTGTCTGTGTATGCCTCCAAAGCAAGCATCCGAGACGGTTGTTGGTGACTGATCAAAATCACAGGCAGGGCAAGGTGTGAGGTCTGTGGCTCTTTTCCTTCGCTCGACAAACGGACCTCTACGCTTGCCGGGCCTGGAAGTTTTCCGACTCTTGTTCTCCTCCTTCTTTCTCTGCAGCTCCAACTGTTCTCCTTGGAGGTTTTACGGGGCATTCTCTGAGGAAGTGACCTGATTTCCCGCAGTACAGGCATAATTGCTGTTGTCTCCTTTTGTCTCTTTCGGCCTTGGTTAATGGGCTCCGTACTCCCCAATTTGCATGGGTTCCGAAGTGTTTTCTAATGAACGCAGACTGTTCTCCTTTGAGCGTACATTCACAGTCCGATTCTCCGTTCTGGCTCGATCTGTCCTTTGATCTTGCAGCCTGTGGTCTAGCTGCACAACTAGGTTGATGAACTCTGCACAGTCTTTTGGCAGGTTTACCACCTGAGCTAGGACGTCTTTCAATTCCCCCCTGTAACCCTCAGTAGAATAACATTGTTTGTTTCTCCTCAGGCCACCCAGTTTCAACAACAAGTCTGTTAAAAGTGGCGATATATGGTAACAAATCTTGGCTACCTTGGTGGAGGGACAGAAGTTCATTATCCAGAGCTTGGCCCTCGGTGTGTTGGGTGAGCATCTTCTCCATCTCGTGTTGAAACCCCCTGAAATCCCGCAGGAGTGGGTCATCCTGGCTTACTAACGGTATGGACCAATCCGTGGCACTGCCATGCAGATATGACAGAATGAAGGCAACCCGCGACTGATCGTTAGGAAAGGCTCCGGGTCTACAAAGAAAATGGAGGCAGCACTGGTTCATGAATACTGCATATTTTCTTGGGTCCCCCGTAAAAGGCTCTGGTGGGGCCAAAGGAACTGCCCCAGGGAGGACCACCTGCACTGGATTGACCGATGTGGCTGGAACCGATGGAATACTTCCTGGCAACATCGCCTGCCCAGACTGTGTTTGGAGCAATTGTCTGGCTAATTCATCGGGGCAGTCCATGGTGACAATCAACTCCCTCCTAAGGGCATTGGTTTCTTGCCGGGCAGAGTGCACCTCGGCCCGCAATTCTCCCATTAACTGGGCTAGTTGGTCGGTTTCTGATGTTTCCTTGACGCCCAGGTGGATGTTTTAATTGAGGCTTTGCATTCTGTTACGCTCACCTGGTATCCACGTGGGCACCACACGATACTGGATCGAGGTGTAAGCGCTATCCCAGATCCCTCCCTGCTTGGTTATGTGCCAGACATTCGGTAGCACCTATAACAGGAGAATGGAGGGTTAAGATACTGGTTCTGTGATGGGTGGACTCTCACCTCCCTCTGGTCCAAATCCCCCCTTGGGGTTTTTGCTCACCTTAGGTTTTTGTGCATTGAACTCTCCGTCCTGTGTCTCTGTGCAGGGACGCATGGTTGGTGCGGACGTTCGGTGGACCTAGTTGCTTCACTGGTCCATGTACCCTTATGTCAGGTCCACACCGGCTGTGACTCCGACTCTGCTTGTTGTCTTCCAGGTGAGTTATAATGTCTTTTCCGTCTTTATTCTGTCTCTTTCTTTCCCTCTGTTTTCTCTGTCTTCTCCGAATCTTGCTCCACTACGCTGTTCCCTACCAATGTCTCTTTTGTTTTCACAGGGATGGTTGCGATCTCGGAGTTGCTGCGCCGATGGCAAAAACCACGATGAGTTATTGATGCATGGAAAGCTGCGCTGTTTATTGGTGTTAATTGCTGACCTTTGTTCTCTTCTCTTCTTTGTATAGGTTGCGGTGATGTTCCGGAGTGATGAACTATCGAAGCGCTGTTTGCCCAGATAAGCGCTTTGTTAATGCTGACCGTATTCCTTCTCCCTTGCAGGTTGTGGTGAAACCCGGATATTGGTGAGGTAAGAGAAGCACAGGGTGCTGCCAGGACTCGCTGCTTGCCCAGGTAAGAATTGTTATTAATGCTGTCCTTGTTTCTTTACCTTTGCAGGTTGCGGCGAACTCCAGAGATGGGCGAGGTAAGCGAAGCGCAGGATGGATTCAGGGCAGTTACTTCACAGGTAAGTGTTCTTGCTCACTAATGCTGTTCTTGTTCTTCCAGGTTATTAATGGAATTCGGATCTAGGGCTTCAGGATCGGGCTGCCGGAGAAGCAGATGAGCAGGAACTGGACATGGTGAGCATTACGCTGCAGGAGTGCAGAATAACGTGAAGTGTGTTCTGCTGCTTGGGTGTTGTTTAAATAGCCCAGGTAAAGTATTTCCAGGCCAAGTAGTTCCAGGCTCAGCCACACCCAAAACACTAGACCGCATGGCTTGGTTCTAAAGAACTGAGCTGTGTAATAGGCCTCCATGTTGGATTAAGGTCCAAAACTGGTATTACTTTATTCCTGATAATGAGCCTGGCGCCAATGGCGCCAGAACTGACTCCATGTATGTTTCTGGTGGAGTTTTAAAGCCCTTGGGGCCAGTGTGAAGTGCTTTAGCCCCACTGCTGCCAGGGGGCTGTTACACCTAAGGGGGTCAGGGGCATGGATCATGACAGTAACTTTCTTTCCCTCATCCGAAATTAACTGGCCTATGTACAGTACTTCTTCTCGACAATACTGCAATGTCTCCCTGTCTACTTTATATCCTTTGTCTGCAAGAATAATCATTAGCTGAACGGAATCACATCTGCACTCTTCCTCTGAGGTGCTACAGACCAACATGTCATCCACGTACTGCAACACAACACTTCACAAATCAATATTGCTTAAGTCCATCTGCAGGACTCAATTGAAAATCACAGGAGACTCACAGTACCCATGGGGCAGGTGATTACTTTTCAGATGAGTTTGTCTGAACATAAATGACGTCATATCCTGTGAGTCTTTATGTAATGGTATTGAGAAAAACAAGTCAATCACAGTGAAATATGGTGCCTCAACAGGGATATTAAATAAGATTGTCGCAGGATTAGGAACTAGAGGGAACTCAGCCTCTACAATCTGGTTAATTGGCCTCTTATCTTGAATTACACGCCATGACCCCCATTTCCCTTTTTTCTCAGGATAAATCACGGTATTACATAGTGACTCTGACGTCACTTAGATACCTTGTTTCATCATGGCGGATATCATCTTAAAAATACCTTCATCTGCCTCTTGAGACATGGGATACTGTCGTGCTCGAGGTAAAATTACTCCTGGTTTCAATTTAATCTTCACTTCTCCAGCCCCCTTCAATAGGCTTACGTCATAAGGGCCTGTTGTCCATAATGAAACTGGCACTTTCGCCATGTCTTCATCGAAATACTCAGGGCCCCAAATTTGCCCCTCCTGTATGCCTTGACTATCATTCTTCGTGTTTTGAAACCCACTTTGATTGTTCTGGAAGTTTCCCTGATTATTCTGGAAGCCTCTACCTCGAAAAGCCTCCTCATCCCCGTGGTGCAAATCCATTATTACCTTGATCGAACTTCCTTTGGTTATTCACCTGTGACATGCTTGCAGCTTGCTGTGAACCCGATCCATCTCTACTAGTCATCATTGCCCCTTCAATGGCGTACTTTGATAGTTTTTTCTGCACAAACTTTGCCTCTTCACCTTTCCTAACATCGTCTTTCTTTCGATTCTTCTCTTGCAATAGCCTGCAATAATGCATGATGGTAAGATGAATCTCTGACCATGGTTTTGCTTCCATGCCCACTAATTTCTTGAGCAGCTTTTGTACTGCTTCTGGCAGCCCTTGGCACAATATATGATAAAATACAGGTATTGATTTCCCCAAAGCCTCATGTGTCTCCAACCCCACTGCTTTTGGAAATTCTGAATGTAAACAAGAGGATCATCACGTTCCTGCATCTTTTTTGCCATTATAGCTGCCATATCTGACGTATCCGGATACAGTACTCTAAGCGCTTTCCAAACCACTGCCCTATAGTCATTGAACAGTACTCCGTCATGAGCAGTGTTTACCGTAGTAACACTAATATACCCTGCTCTTGGCCAAACATCATCAGCCCTTTCCCCAAGGATAGCGATCAGGAGACCTTTAATATCCCCTTTAGCTAACGTGTTTCCTCCTGTCATTTTCTCTAACTCATGTATCCATTTCCCAGTGCGAAAGTCCTTAAATTATTCTTATCCATCTGTAGCTAAGATATATACTGAGGCCTGGTCCTCCTTTTTCTAACAAAGGAAACTGTGAAAGCCCAAACTCACACTTGTCCCCCACCGTCTCTCTGTTCATAATAGGGACAATGGCTCTGCACCGCCTTCTTCCTTGCAGTGACCTTAACCTGCTCACATAAGGGGGCGAGTCCCCACTCTCACCATGGGATTGTCCTATAGGTGGATGTAGCCGCATCAGGGATTCTGATGCCCCAGATTTGGGTAGGTCTAGATCCGACCATCTTACTTCCTTGTCTGTTGAAAAACACCTTTCAGGGCCACATGCATTGCCCGCCTCCTCCCCACGGAAGGTTTCCCTGTCCTCGTCTGACATATCCTGTCCCCAAGTCGTGTGACTCCTCTCCTCTTCATCTCTATTCAGAGTCAGTCTGTCTAAAGACAGATCATTTGGCTCAAAACTACATGAGGCTGTCTCTTTATCGTACAACTGTGTACTCCCGAGTGGAGTACAGTTTTTACCCTTCCCCTGTATTACTTTCTTAGTCCATGATAGACTTTATCGATAGCATCCCCAATGCTTCTAGAGTAAAACTCATCCTCTAGATTTGCTCTAGACTAACCTGCTATTGGCTCATGTGCTGGGAATAATTTTTCTATGTCACATGCCACTACTGGATTAGGATCCATTAACTCTTTTTCTACACGCTCAAATCGCATGCTCTCTGCCTTCTCTTTCGTTCTAGTTCATCATCAAATTCTCTTTGTTTCCTCGCTTCCTCGCTTACCCTGTCTTCCTCCTTTATTTTCATATCTCTCCTCATTTACCCTTTGTATCTCTTCGTCTTTTCGTCTTTGTATTATTTTATCCGTTCATTTCTGTTCCTCCTCTTCCTCTCTCTTTCTTTCTCGTCTTTCTCGTTCTTCGATTGCCCTCGACCTATTGTCATATTTTCTTTGCTCCTCTGCTCTTTCCTGCTTTTTCAGTTGCTCATCTTGATACAACTGTTCTCGTAATTGTCTATCCTTCATTTTTGCCCCATCTTCTTTCAATCATTCTTCTCTTTCTCTATCCTTTTTGTCCTCTTCATCTCGATCTTCCCTTTGCCTTGCATCCTCGATGCTCTTACCATCGAGTTTCAGCAAAATCTGTCCACCCTTCCATTCCTTCTGTATAAGTGCTAACTCATCAGTCTTATCTTTCTCTCCTTTCCATCTCTTTATTTCCCGTCCTAGATCTAAGGATGTACTTGGTTGATCACTTCTCTCTTTATCGCGTCTCTCCTTGTCCATTGGGACCTTAGAGATCACATCTCTCTCTGGGATTTTCTCTGGGCCCTCGTTACTGCTTTGCACAGATGACTCATATGCCCCATTGCTGTACTCTGTCGCTGCCTCAAACTCCCTTTATGGGTACAACCCATCATCTTTCTTACTATCGCCGTCTGCTTCAGGCGCGGCAGGGGGAGCAGAAGGCTCCTCACCCCCGTCTTTGCATATATTCAATATCCAGTATTCAGGAGGTGGCTCTTCTCTTTCCCCCTGGTACATTTTACAGAGCTCTAAGCTCGCTAATCGTTTATCTGACTGTTTTTCTATGCGGCTTTCAAATATGTCATCATATGCAGCAAAACTGACTTTGATAGTGGCCATGTGGCCTTGTGGCCATGGCATGAAAATGTTATCTGCCGTGCCCTTAACTTGTTCTGCACTGTACTGCTTAAGATTGGGTGCGTGTTTCGGCAACTGTTTGCAGAGATGTACAAGTGGAGTCATATCTTCCATTTTGACTCATCACACTTGACTGTCAATACTCACTTTTACTCTTTGCAAATTTCAAAAATAGATTTCAGAAAAACAAAACAATATGAGCGTGCACCACTAGTTGCATGCTCTAAACGCTCTATATCACACTTTTTACTTTAATCTACTTTTTCACTAAACACCATCAACTTAATTCTACTAAATAAATAAATAATTCTTAAATGTCGTGTTTTCCTTTTCACGTCTTATCAATTTCTCTATTGTTTTGTTATCATATACAGTCACATAAAAATAACAGACAAAAGTACATACTCGACCGTCCACATATATCTCATTCTTCTCTTCAAGACGTATCCTACCCCTAAAAATACCCTGATTGGAATGTGAATTGTTCTCTTTAAACTTGTCTTTAACCAAGTTCGAGCCTACGTCACCCGTAAATAGAGCTCTGGAAATGGTTCCTTCTGTTACATCTTTACTATTCAGGGCGAACTTTTTATTGTGGCTCCTTTTCCCACGATATCTCCTAATTGCTTGGCCTCTCCTCAAGTCAATTACTCAAGAACTCAATTGCTTGGCCTCTCCTCAAGTCAATTACTTAATATTCAAAGCTCATCGTTCTCAAGTAACTTTACCCCAACATTCCTCCATTACTCGTTTTTCCCATATCACTTTCTCCACTCACTGCCCATTAACAATTTTTAACACCTCATTCAGTTTTTACTCACCATTTGCTTTTTCGACTTCCGACTCTCGGGATCATCCGCCTCTTTATTAGCTGCTTCAAATTTTCATTCGTTCAGCTTCCTGTAGACGCCAGGAAGGGATTCTGTCTGAAACCAGGGGACCCAACTCACCCGAGCTTGTGGGCCTGATAATTAAAAATGTTTCTGCTATCTACAGGGAGCTTCATGTCCTTTCAGCTGAATGGCAGAAGTTGTGCAATATTTCCAGGACCCCAAAGCCTACTATCTCGATGGATTTTTAACCATCCTCTCTGCTGCCACGTGAACTAGGAGACTCCAGCCCTTCAGCCCTTTAAGCAAGGTAGCAATACCCTTGAGATGAATGGGGATGCAGAACATACTCAAACATCAATAATCGAAACGACTCAGGTAGTTGGCAAAAAGATAACTGTTTTAATATCAATTACCTAAAACAGGCAGTACAACAGACATTAGCGGACGTCTCAGTGCATAGTTTCTCAAGGCATCTAAAAAAAGGTATTCTTTTATGACATAAAATCGTCATTTATGACGTCAACCTACGTATTTACTAACGTCATCCTACGTGGCAACCTTCAAAAACCTAGTGGCTATTGTGATTGGTTCTAGGGGAACATCTAAGTATACGTTCCATACTAGTCTAAGAAAAGTGATAGGTTTCTTAACATCAGGTGGGGCAACTAAGCCCTCCCCTCAAATAGGTCGCTATGAACATCACTAAATACATGACGTCATATTGGTTACACAAACTATAGGACTCTTAATCACGCGGCCCCCTATGATTGGTTGGCACTCTTGCATCCGGCAGTACTTTTCCACCTACGTTAGGAGCACACAGGCTGGTCTTCCAGATGCTGGTGAGCTAGTCTTAACAATAGCTTCCCACCAATTAGCATATCATCTATCATCACTTCAGTGGTCTGTTGTCAATTAAGGCTTTGAACTTGTCCTTGGGAATGTTCTTTGCTCTGGAGAATTTGGTGGAGTGATTGCACGCTCTGCCTTCATTCATAGGTGTGCTTGTCATGTTCGTCCAACTTCATCCTTCTACGTGACTGAAGAACACAAAATCGAGCTGTAGTTTATTTTAAAATACTATTTTCTAATAGACCTCTGACGTCTTCCTTGTTTTTGTCCATGTCTTGAGACCAGGAGTTCCATTCATTCACACGATTTGTATGCAATGTCTGCTCACCCCAGCCTGATACGACCTTGGCTTCTTGGGCTCATCCAGCCTCTCCTTTCCGAGTTTCACTCCTGTTGATTCATTCTGTTTTTTTAACCGCAACACGCTGGAAAAGAGGCCTTCCTTTTTTAGTCCAGCTCTGTTATAACACATAATAGAAACGTCCATTCTTTACTTGCTCCTATGTGTGTATACGATGGCGCATGCCGCAATCTATTCACTATAAAGCTAACCTCAAGAATACTTTGTCTGCTTGCATTTCTTTGCATATGTACACGTGGAAAATGACTTGATATCTTCATCAGTTCTGTAGCATATGTTTCTTCATCCTGATCCCCAGATGTCACTTATCTCTGAGACTTTCTTGATGCATTACAGAATATCTTCATTCTCTCTTCTCTGCATCGCTTCTATGCACATTAGCTTGCTTCGTGTGACGATGACATCACCATTCTTCTCTTCCATTAAGCTGTCCTGTTTCTTCTGGGATTTCATTCAAATGGCCATCATACTGTCTTGTATGCAAGTATGGTTTTCTCAATGGGAACCTTGCTTCCAGGATTCTCCTTGGTATCTGTATCATTGGCTTGGCTCGTGTCTCGCACTCTGGTTCCCAACAAATAGGCAATATTGGCAAGGTGGTTGAGTTGGGGGTTCTTGACTCCTTCTCTACACTGGGGAGTACGGGAGCTGGGGATGATACCATGATGGTGAAACAGAGTGAGTTGTCAGAAGATGGATAAGTGGAGAGTTTAGATAAAATGAAGGAAGATGAAATAAAGATATGGTCAAGGGAGTTGTCACCAATGTGGGTGGGTTGGTTCTGAAGTGCGATTGGGAAGAGATCAGAAAGTAGAACATGAAATAAAGCTTTTCTGAGGAGAAGAGCTTAGGCAGGCTGAACTCTGATGGGAGCCTCTCTGGGAATATACACATGGAGTAAGTCAAAATCAGGAAGTAAGGAGATGAATGAGCCGGGAGGCCAGTAGATCACAATGACAAAAGACCTCCCAAGATTCCCCTTGCCATGAATGAGAGGGCTATTCAGTCATCTTGATTCATGGAATTCTGGGACTTGCAGTTTCCTAAATTTAAAGTGGTAACAAATAAAATACAAGTACCAGAATTCAAAAAAAGAAACAAGTCTTGGTGACCTTCTCACAATTGGCAAGGGGAAACTTCAGAGCTCTGTGATAGCAGGGGAGGCATGGTAGCCTGGAGCTGGGTGGCAGTGAATATGAAGGAGAGGAGATTACATTCAGAGGGGGGGGACAGGAAGACTGTTCAGGTTAATTCTTTCTGATGTGTAGATATGGATCAGCATCAGAAGCTTCAAAAACACAACAGGGCGTACCACTATAAAATGGGTGTCCCAGCAAGACGCTATACAAGTAAGTATTACTAAAAACAATGACATTAGATAAATGTGTTTTCCATGCTGAAGAAGTGGAATTCCTGGGCTATATATTGTATTGACAAGGGATAGAAATGGACACAAAAAGGTAAAAGATACCACTGAGTGACTTCCACCTGAAAGTGTGAAAGAGGTTCAGTCCTTTCTTGGCATCACTCATGTTTTTACTGGCTATTAATTTACGATTTTATGGAGAACATATCACCCATAATTAAATTGTTACAGAAGGACAGTGCATCTATGGGGACCTAGAGGAAGAACCGGCTTTCTGCTTCCTGAAAACCAACTGTATTGAGGCTCCTGTGTTGAAACACTCTAATCCAAAGAGACCTTTTTCGGTGGAGAAGGAAGCTTCCATTCAGATGTTGGGAGCAGTTTTATCCCAGGCAGTCTTGAATGGTGCTATGCACCCTATGTTCTCTCATAAATTATCCAATTGTAATAGAAGTTACTCCATTAAGGACAAATAACTACTGGCTATTAAGGTGGCATTCGAAACATTGAGGCATTACCTTGTGGGGGATAGACACACCATAGTTCATATGAATTGCCATAGGAACCTACAGTACATCATGGCAGCAAAATAACTGAGCACAATGATATTGAGATGGCCTCCATACTCAAATAAAATGGTTTCACAATAATGAATCAACCAGGGTCAAATACTGGTAAGGTAGACGTCTTGTAAGCCAACAAGAAACAGGAAAATGTTTATAAAACAAACAGCTGTTATATCTCCTCAACAATTCGTAGGGGCCTCCAAGTCGGCCTTTTCAGACCAGATGTGCAATAGTCTGGAAAGGTCTGTGATGCAACAATGGCTATGACAAGACCCCAGAATACAGATGATACATGATGTGCCATGCTACAGAAGTCATCTGCAGCATCAGAGGTTGGCCTGACAAAAACAGGCCTTGTTTTGGTGATATGAGTCCCCATTTGCAGGTCCCCTGTTAGAACGCAAGATAATAAATCATCTTCACAGGCACTTTTGATGGCTGTATGTGGCCAAATGACTACATGAGCAGAGGTATGTGCTTGCAATAAAGCAGAACATAAAAAAGACTCTAGATCACATATCTCTATGGACTTTGTCACATATTTCCACAACAATTGAGGTGATGACACAGTTCTGATGGTGGTACACTATTTTACTAAACAGGTACATTCAGTGGTCAAAGTGGGTGGGAGCGGTTGGGAGCGGTGCTCCTCTAATTTTTTAAATTAAGTTTTACAGCTCCTATACTTTTATTCTAAAAAGAAACTGTTCCGGAACTGTTTCGTTTTAAAATAACAGCGTAGGAAGACGTTGAAACTTGCACTTTCAGTGCACTGCACTGAAAATTCCCTTAAACAGCAGGCAACTGTGTTTAGGGGTTTGTATTGTGTGTGGGAGGGGGCATGGCAATGGGGTCTGTGAGGAGTGGGGCAGGCTAGCAGGGACCATAGTTCTACTACTTCTTTTCTTACACTTCGACCACTGGGTACATTGTATAGTTTATTAAGTGCATTCTGCATGCAGGACAGCTAGCAGAGCTGTTCTTTCAAAATGTAGTTTGGCTTCACAGACTGCCCACATCCATATTGACTGAGAGAGAAACAAAATACACATCTTGGTTTCCGGGGTTTTCTGTAAAATGCTTAGAATCGCTTGCATCTGTTAACTAGTTTCATCCCCAAATAGTCGGACAGGCTGAAAGAGTCAACTAAACAATGGAACACTTACTTTGCTGTATACTGTCCAGAACCAGTAAATCCTATGTGAAGTTCCTTTGGATGGAAGAATTTCTCTATAACAATTCAGGCTACGCATCTATTAAAATGTCTCAGAATCTCTGTTCTTACAGATATCATTGCAGGAACATGCCTAAGAAGATTCCTGATATCACTGATATGTCAGTTTTACGTGCTCACAAACAAGTGATTCAGACATTGTTGTGAGAAACACCTATTAGATATATGCCGATAAACACAGATGTAAGGCACAGAATACAAGATCAGAGACAAGGTATGGCTTTCCACTAAATACCTGCAAATGGTGAGAACACAAAAATGTCTACCACATTATATCAAACACGTTCCTGCTGCGAAGAGCATATCACTCTCAGCCAAGCAGCTGATACTTCCCCCAACCAGGCATATCCGGCATTTTCACGTGTTCTTGCTGAAGCCCACAGCAAAATGAATAAAAACCACAAGATCGCTTTTGACTATGAAAGATAGCCAGGAGGAATATGCAGTGCATCTGATCTTATACACTAAGTGGAAAGGGTGTCAATTGTGGTATCCACTGAAGTGGATCGTTGTGGGCCTGAAAACACTGTGTGGGAACCCACCAGATACATGCATGCACCCTATTGGTAAAATACTTTCACTTGAAAAATTGGAATCGACCTGGTCTTGAGCTCTACACTCTTCGGAGGGGGGCAGCTATTAGGAGTTTGGTGTCGGCAGCCATAGAGAAATGTTGATTTTCCAGTGTACTCAGGCCAGAAAGTCCACACGGTGAGGGAAGTACAACCCCCAGTATCCCTGACACACCATGCATGTGCCATGCACTCTATTTCCGATTTTACCCCTCCCATGTTTCTGGACGTTAATTGAGTTTCTTCTGAGAGGGTGACACAGCACTGGTGAAGCGGTTTGGGGGCTCAAGCACCATCAGTTCCCTGCGGGCAGTGATCCTTCCTGTTGCGTCGCTTGCAGTCCAACTCCTTCATTTCTCCAGTGCAGATTTTTCCAAACCCACTTATGGGTCTCTGGAAGACACCCCTGGGGGCTACCATCCACGTTATTTATACCAATGGTCTGGGGGCTGAAATAGTGGATCTCGGAGCCTGAGATAAGTAAAGCTTGGTGTGAAAATGGGGTGCATGCTTGTATATGTGTGGACATATAGGGCCAGATTCTCTTTTATTTTTTAGGCAAGTAAGGAGATGCCCTAACAAAAAAGGAGCAATCCAATTCTCGAAAGGCATCTGAATGAGCTCATCTTTTAGGGCATTTAAAAGCGCATTCCCAGTTCACAAACCGGAAGCGCTATTAAATGCCCTGAAATGAGGGTCACCCCCCCCCTGCACCTTTTGAAACAACCACACATGGAGGCACAAAGAATGGCGGATCATTTCTGACCCTGTCACATTTCTTTTTTAATTGTGACAGCCACGGTTTAGACCACTGCTGTCATACATGCATGTTGATATTTCCATCACCCAACCAGGGTTGGAAATTATATTTTTTTTGGCATTCCACAGAGACAGGCCCTTTAATGTCCCATCTTGGTGAAAAGCCTGTCATACATCAGTGTCGAGATTTGTGCACATCTTTTTGCTATGTTCAGCACCTCTTGAAATGCTCAGGTCATGAATATAAGGTGACCTGAGCATATTAGTAATGAGTGAACATGACCCGAGAGCATTCTCTGAGCTCCTTTCATTTGCGCTCATGGATGTGAATCTGGCCCCACGTCTTGCATACAACCCTAAGCACTTGTGTTCTCTCTCATAGATGTAAATGCTCTTTGGTGCCAAAGAGTTTTTGGGGAAAATCTGTTTTCGGAGGAGATTCTGTGAAGCAACAGAATCTTCTAAAAATACTCAAATTCAGTATATGCCATTCTACCAACGCTAGCCAGCAACTGAGCTAACACTTTGTGCCTCACAAACGTGCGTGCTTGATTGTTTGTCAGCCTACATTTGCTGGTTTTACAGAGACTCTTGTAAACAATCTGCCACAGCATATTTGTGCGTTTTCATCTGTTTGTGAACCATACTTCTGTTATCAGTAACTAGTGACCACCAGTCATTGTGCTTTCTGTTTGTCAGGCAAGCAGTGGTAGAAGTGTACCGAACAAAGTAGTGGAACTGTGGTCTCGGCAGGGGAGAAGGTGGGCAGAAGCATGGTGCAACATGTGGCCAGGTGTTGCGGCCGGGATATTGCAATAGTCTAAGTGACTAGTAACTAAAGCTCCTATTACAACTTTACACTTGCACAGGGACATGAAGGGACACATCCTCTATATCGAGTGGTGAATATGGTGTAGGAATTAGAGGAATGGTAAACAGATCAAAATAAAAGTAGTGGAACACCGCTCCCGACTGTTCCTGATCACTTCGACCACTGCAGGCAAGCATTTCATTGACGTTAGGTAGTGACATTCCTGAGTTAGAAAACTCACAGCACTAGAGGGCTCAATTCTCTGGTGTATGAGTTATTGTATGCATGTGGACTCAGGGAGGCAGGTATTAGTGGTAATATCAATTGATACTGCGCTTCCCAAGAAATCCCGCTATGGATTCCTTACTTCTTCCTGCATCCTCTTTCCGATTTTCCAACTCCCTCTCTAAACCCTCTCCCTACCCTCTTTCCCCCAGCGGTAGAAGTGTTTTGAAAAAAGTACTGTAAATGTGGTCTCTGCAAGGGAGAGGGCAGACAGAAGCATAGTGCAACATGTAACAAGGTGTTGCAGCTGTGGCCTTGCAATAGTCTAAGGGCCCGATTCATGGAATTTTTTGCACCAAGTGACTTTGTACTGCTGAAAAGTGACTTTGCACTGCCGACACAAACCGTGATTCATGGAATTGTGCAAAGTGTATTTTTGCAGCGCAGTTATTTTTGCATGACAAAGTGGGCACATTCACCAAGATGGGACATTAAAGGGCCTGTCTCTGTGGAATGCCAAAAAATATATAATTTCCAACCCTGGTTAGGAGATGGAAATATGGACAAGCATGTATGACAGCAGCAGTCTAAACCTTGGCTGACACACTAAAAAAAAAACTAAATGTGACAGGGTCAGAAATGATCCATCATTGTTTGTGCCTGTTTCAAAAGGTGACCCTCGTTTCAGGGCATTTAATAGCGCCTCCAGTTGTGAATTGGAGAAGCACTTTAAATGCCCTAAAAGATGCGTGTGTGGGCCAATTACTCACCCTACCCGGGATGGTCATGTCATTTGGCTTCTGCGGTTGTGTGCAGGGTGTGCGTAATCTACTCACTCTACCCTGACTTGACACTCACTATGAAGCTAGTGCTGCGCTCCCTGAGAGGGATACAAATGGCAGCACTCTGTGGCGCTCAGCCAAAGTATGCGCTCTGATCTACACGCCGTACAAAACTGCAAGCACTCCCTAGCAGATGATCAAGCATCAAGCCCAGGAACAATGCTTTATAAAGCTTTAGTGGCAGTACTCGCAGGGAGAGCAAAAGAAATATGAAGGGGTGGAGCTAGTCGAAAAATAAAGGCACTGTCGCGCAGGCATTGGACAGCTACATCCAGTCGTGGAAATGGAAAAAATGTGGTGGGGGATCCCGCAAAGGCCGGGGTGGGGGAGGAGTTGGATAGGGGGGGCCAGAGGGGGCGTGGTCTAGAGGGGGAGGGGTTGGTAGTGGCCATCCGATCAAATGAATACTTAAAAAAAAGAAATAAATAAAAAGCGCCCGCGACGGCAGCATTGCCTTTTGTCGCCGGCTTTGGTGTAATGCACAATGCTAGCTACATGTACAACTGATTCCTTTCAGTTGTACATCTAGCGAGCGTTGTGCATTACACACCAGTGCCAAAGCCGGCGGTAAACGGCAATGCTGCCGTCGCGGGCACTTCTTTTTTTTTAAAAGTATTACAGCGCGGTTCATGGGCTTGGGCGGCTGACTCTGGCCGGATCCCGAGATCCGGCTACACATCTGGTGCCGGATCTCGGATCCGCCGAGAGCCGGCCCAATGACCAGCACTGGCTACATCGCATCACTGTTGTGGAGACTACAAGTTTACTTAAGACTCAGAAGAGCTCTAATGTTTTTATGTTTTTCTCAGCTGTTTGTTATACTTATCTTGCTGCTATATCAGTTAATGAAGGAAAGTGAAGCATAATGCTTGCCTGCCGTCATGAGAGAGAATCAGAATTAGCGCCCAGGAGGTGCAGCGCAGCCAATCAGGCTGCTCAGAGTGTGGGCAATAAATGCGTGCATTCCTCCGGCTGAGCAACCTCAAGGGCTTGAGCTGGCTTCCTTCTGCTTGTTTCCTTCTTGTTGCTTCTGTAAACAGCTCTGCACTCCCCTGCAGCCCCTTCCCTGTGCGGCACCTCTCGTCCTCCCCTCGGTCGCTGCAGATTTGGCACTACTTATTGATGGAAATTGGAAGGGGCTTCTTTACATTTTGAAGTTAGATTTTAAAGTAGCAGATGTTCACAGAAGGCAATAATTTGTTAATAGCAATAATTTCCAGGATCTCTACACACTCTGCAAGTCCTGAAAGAGAGGAGGGTGGGTGAGGTTAGTGGAGAGAGTGGTGAACACGCAAGATAACTTTGCTGTGAAGGCAATAATACTTTTCTCAACACCAGCAATGGCTTCTTTAGTTTACTACAAGATATAGCAGCCACACTAGGTCAGGAGGGGAGGAATTGGACCAGAGCGAGAGAAAGTTGTGCTATGCAAACAGGGGAGGAATTGGACCAGAACGAGCGAAAGCTGTGCTACACAAAGTTTGTCTGGCCCGAGTGCATTCCGTGGAGGCTCTGAGGACCCCCATCTGTCAACCTCATGCAGCCTTCAAAATCTCAAGTAAGTAATTAACTTACAAGCTTTGTGTGGGTATACCCCAAACGCTTTCAGCCACTGGCCAATTAAACTATGAGACGTGTGGTTTACATACACGTTTCTGTTGGGGTGACAAATGACAGCAGAGTGCTTGGTTTGTATTGCTTGGTCATAAGGGTTTAATGTTTGAGTCACTACCACGAACATATTTCAAATATCAAATGTAGCCATTCTTATGTTCCCAACATGCTGCTTGATTTTGTGCAAATCGCCGTCACTAAGTCCCTCCTACAACTGCCCTGCAGCAGCAGTTGTTTCAGTTTTTTGAGTACCTCGACCCGGAATGTGGCTCTGCTCCTCAGAGTCCTGCCTACATCCCTACGACTCCCCAAAATCCACCCACCCTGACTCGCTCCTGCACTAGGGTGACCAGACCTCCCGGTTTTACCGGGACTGTCCCAGTATTTGGTGTTCTGTCCCCCTTTCTCAAATGTATGTCCCCATTGGAAACGGCAGAGGTTGCAGGTTTTTGTAGTAGGTTTTTATAGCTGGCAGGCAGGAATGCTAATATGTTTAAATAGGTATAAAGAATCCCGTTTAACATGAAAACATCCTACTCCACCAACGGGGATATAGATATATGTAATACAATAAAGAGCAAGTTTACTTGCCTCCAACCCCCTCACACAGGAACTCTATAAAGTCCTGAAAAAATGGACCGTCTGCTATAACTGATTTACACAAATGTATAATAAGTTTATTATTCAAATAATTCAAACTGAATTTAAACAAAAAACACTACCCTCACCTAACACAGTGTACTAAACATTAAAAAACAAATATAAAACAAATATAAAACATCAGATAACTTATTTATACGACACAGAAGATATCACATAACACACAAAAAAAATCTCAATGTGTCACTAAAACAACAAGCATCCCAACATTTTTCTGTTCTTAACTGTCCAGTTCAGGCGAACATTCTTCAGGGGATAAATTTAAAAGCATCCACTTATCTCTTCCACACCGTGTTGAAAGGGTAGATTCAGGCACCCAAGAGGGTAAAAGGAAAACAACCTCCAAGCCTGTAAAAATAAAGGAAAGGAGAAACCTAATGAGTTCCAAAGAGGGAAGGAAGTACTACAAAATGTAAATGGAGGCATTGCACAGGGATTATGCCACACTCACAAGGGTCCCAAAGGGCACCCGCAGATTTACCTTTAAATGGTGAAACTTCAAAGCACGTCACAGGATGACAAATTTGCTCGTTTCCCTCCAGATGAGAAATCAATACTTCAACAAAGCGTCACAGTCCGCTAGAGTATCGCCACACCTAAGTAAAACAAAACCAATACACAGAGACCACAAGCTCTGTTATATCCAGAAATCACACTGGCTTCAATACCACTGCATATAAAATGAAGGCTCCAAATAACAAAGTGAATTACCTCCACAAATGTAGGGATCAAGAGTGCAATTCACAATTCAGTAATGAACAAGTTGAAATGGAAACATCCATACGATCAAGCAATAAAGTACAGAGTCAATCTGGAAAGCAATGGGAACATAACAGTAAATACCATTTATCTGGCATTACCAAAACCTCAGCTAACAACATGCCGTCAACATGCACTAGAGGGCAAACAGAAGGGGGTGCTTATATTTCACACACGTGAGGAGACCATGCATTATCTTATGTGTAAAGACAACTACTCAGCGTCCATGCTGTCCAACCTCCACAACGTAAAAGAAACGCGGAAAATGGATAGCCACACAACATGTGTAAAATAAGTGTAAAATATAGTACCCCAACCACCAAATAATGCAAAAGGTGTCCCGACATGGAGACAATATCATGCACAGAGTCACATCCAAAGGCGAAATGCTGGTAGCGTGCTCACCTATACACACGGAGGGGTTTATTCACTCGACTTGCAGCATTCAAACATACTCGGCCAGCACTCGATTCAGAGGAGCCATGGCTGCTGCACAATCTCAAAGCGTCTATGGTTGCGCAGCAACACAAAGAAAGGACTCTGTTAAAGCGTCTATGGTTGTGCGGCAACACAAAGAAAGGACTCCACTTCTCGAAGTTAATCAGGAGTACAACAACCAAGGGGGCCATATTGGAACAGACCCAGGATCAACTGGTGTAGAGGAGTTTAGTGGACACTCAGCGCATCAAAAATATGTAAATTGCACTAACTTCAATTGAACTAAAAACCAAATTGTTCACCAAAATTGGGTGCCCACGTGGTATATGCATCACACAATGTCCAAAATTATATTTGGCTAACCAAATGCCAATCAATGCTTTCATTGAGCCCTAGCAAATTGCTTTGTAATTTGAAAATTATTTTTTGCTCTATATTCAATAATTTTCGATCTGTTTCAATTTTGGTATTTCCATGCACCTTTTTCAAAATCAGCCATGTGAAGTCATTGAAACCATGTTTCTTTTCAATAAAATGTTTCACAAGAGGGGCAGTTATCACTTGATTCTTGATACAGCTGCGATGTTCCACCATTCGAACTTTACATTGCCTATTTGTTTTTCCCACATAATGTAGGCCACATGGACAGGTGATCAGATATACAACATTAGCTGTGTTACAATTCGTCATTTCAGTGAAGACCCACTTAACATCAGGTAGAATTTGCAATAATCTAGTTTCTTTTGTTTGTCCACACATGCTGCAATTCCCACATGGAAAATGTCCTTTTACTTCAGGCAAACCCCACAGTCTAGTTTGCCTAACTTGTGGTATCTGCATTTCTGTCACATCATTTCTGATCAGAATATTTCGTAAATTCTGGCTTTTTCTGAAAGCCACTAGGGGAGGCAACACTTCTTTACCACGATATATTTTCTTCCAAGTTTTCATCACAATGTTTTTGATTTTGTAGGACAAATTTGAGAAAGTATTAACTTGAAGCATTTCTTATAACTAGGCTGAAGCGCAATAGTAGTCTTAAAGATGATTTTGCCCAAAGTGCGGATGTATTGACCAACAAGTTGTTGGCCAAAGGCTATCCGCCTAGAGTTATAAGAAATGCTTAAAAAAAAAAGAGCTTACAATAACAATCGTGAGGCACTTTTGGAGAAAAGTATTAGGCCAATTAAAAAGATTGGCACTGTATTTGTTAATACTTTCTCAAATTTGTCCTACAAAATCAAAAACATTGTGATGAAAACTTGGAAGAAAATATATCGTGGTAAAGAAGTGTTGCCTCCCCTAGTGGCTTTCTGTTTTATATTTGTTTTATATTTGTTTTTTAATGTTTAGTACACTGTGTTAGGTGAGGGTAGTGTTTTTTGTTTAAATTCAGTTTGAATTATTTGAATAATAAACTTGTTATACATTTGTGTAAATCAGTTATAGCAGGCGGTCCATTTTTTCAGGACTAGTGATGCTGGAAAACCTTATAGAGTTCCTGTGTGAGGGGGTTGGAGGCAAGTAAACAACGCGTATCATCTTGCTCTTTATTGTATTACACAGGCAGGAATGCACAATCTCGCACAGAAGAAATGCTGCATTTTCCAACTTAAGATAGTGTTGGTTTTTGATAAATTAATTATAATATGTGTTTCTTTGAACAGTAACACTTACATCCCCTTCTCCTCCAAACGCTACTGAAGTGTAGTGCCTTGGCAGCCACTTTCAAGAGTTAGTCATACCTTTATGTTAGTTGCCCTGTCCCGTTTTTGTAACTTTTGGACACTGGTCACCCTATCCTGCACGACAGTGATGGGAAGGGCTCCCGCAGTAAATGGTGTCAATTTCGAGCACTGGTTGTCAGGAGAAACGCATTCTGGAGCTAATTGTTGCCCAATATGCAGTACATTACTAAACGTCTCTGTTTAAGATCCACAAGAAACAAATGCCAAGGAACAGTGCCGCCCCCCCCCTGCCCCACTACCAGCTCCCTGTCCGAGATGCCCCTCTGCCCCACCCCGCCCCCCTGCCCTGCTGGGATGCAGGCACCTGCCAAATAAAGGACACCGCCAGCTCACACAATGTAAAATGTCAAATAAAGTGTCAGTCAATGACGTTCCATTAGTGAGTGGCAGAGGCGCGCCAGGCAGGGCCCTAAACACACCATCACTCACTAATAAACAATCATTGCAGTCATTGAGCTAGTGACGCCCTTCACTGGCCGCGCCCCTGTGTGACTGCACCACATGACCCCCCCTTCCCCAAGCCCCTCCCTTGAGCCGGCGCTGCTCAAGAAATAACCAATGTTTGATTAAAGGAGACATGAAAAAGACCACACCCCCTTGCCTCCTGTGCCGCTCTTGACTCTCCGCTAGCTGCATTTTTCTAACAATCTCAGCGTTCATTTCCTGCAGCTCCAATGAGAAATGTTATACCTAATATTTTAGCAAATTACTTTTTTGAAATGCAGTTGCCTTTCTGGCTCCCGAGACGCCACACGCGTTGACTTTCTTTTTGTGATGTACACCAAAAGCGCAATCAGATCAGATTTTTAATTTATTTATGTCTGTCTCTATTAGAGTTTTGGGTTGCACTGCATTGCAATAGGACATCGCGTCAAAACGCAGGAGGTGGGGATGTATCGCCTCCTCCAACTTCCAGTCGTTACCGCTCTCCAATATGTCCTCCTTCGCCTTCCATCCTCTGCCATGTAGACCTCCAGAGCGGCCCTATACACAAGTAATTTCACAAGTGGGTAATACTAAGTGTGGCTTATGGAGTGGGGTGGAATGCGCTTCACTGTGTGGAGTCAGTGGAGGCCATGCTGCATGGCAAGGTGGGCCAGACTTTCTTTAAGATTGTCCGCCATCTTGGCTGTCCTTTGTGCATTCGGCTGAGCGGACTACCCTCCCACACTCTTCTCCAGACTGGCAGTGGATGGACTGGCTCTGCCCTAGACACCGCTGGCATTCCACTGCCAGAGTGACCTGTGTCAGCAAGGCTTCACAACAATCCTATCACCATATGGGAAACCATAAGAGGAGCATCAAAGCAGAGAGTTGCTATCACAGTATGAGGACCCCTAAAAGGGACACATGGAGAGAAACGAGATAGCCCCCTGCCTTGGGCCTGGGACACAGAGGGGTGCTCCGTATGAATCCCTGTTCACCTCCCCAAAGCCCAGCATCCCATTAAGTGTGGTGGCACCCGGCCCCATGAGCAGCGCATCCATGACCTCGTAGCACAAGCTTTGGACTTAGTCACACTCCCAGCCACTTAACCATCACCACATCCGACTCCTTGACTTATTAATACCTGTCACAGCTAAGTCAATCGCGTGTAACTGATGAACACCTCTCCAAACTTTCTCATCACACTGAGTGTTCTTGGGTTTGCCATCCATGTAATTTCATAGAACGGCCATATGATAAACCCACAATTATTTCTCTGGAAACAAAATTATGGACGAAAGAAACAATTCAGGTAAGGCCATAATCACTCCTACTCAGATCTAAACAGGACCCACATGGGTAATCCTCGACCATGGCAACACAAATACCCCCATAGGAAACTAAGAGAAACATCCCAACCCCCATGCACACACCCTCCCTTCCCAAGTGTTTCATACCAAGTTCTCTTACTCGCCTCTCACTACGTACAGTATTCCCCAGTAGTGTGGCTTCTCTCCTTTTTTTCTCTCCCTCTTTTCTTTTTTCTCTTTCTTCGCCTTCCACAGCTTCTACATTTTGTTGTGGCATTGATTATGCCACACTTAACTGTTTTTGTTTTAGGAATTATGTTATTAAAAACTAGTCTAGAAGCGAATGTACAAGGGCCAAAGTGCTGGTTTGCATGAACACAGTAGGACTACTATATATCCTAAGGCAACAGCTCCCTCTAGTGGTGAAAAATGGTGAAGCTATGCAAATTGGCATTGTCTCTATATATGCTAAAACAATAGCGCCCTCTAGCTGTGACAATAGGCAAAGCTCTTCGAATTGGCATTGTCACTATATATCCTAAGGCAACAGCTCCCTCTGGCGGTGACAACAGGTGAAGCTCTGCAAATTGGCATTGTCTCTATATATCCTAAGGCAACAGCTCCCCCTAGCGGTGACAACAGGCAAAGCTCTGTGAATTGCCATTGTCTCTATACTAAGGCAACAGCTCCCTCTAGACACGACAGCAGGCAAAGCTATGACTGCATCGGACAAGCATACAGGACAAACATACATCTGGCCTTTTATTACATTGCTAGATGCATCTGCTCGATGTACACATTTGTAGTCTATCAGATATGTATTTTATTTATTTATTTGCAATTATAAAGTGCACAGGAAGCCCTCAGGCATTGTGGCGCTGTTACATGGAAACTTAGTTACATTTACAAATCAGTGTACATAGTGGGGTACATGGTGATGTGTTACATAAGGGTGATAAGGCTGCACAGAGGTTACATAGTGTATGGTTTATCGCATCAGAGCATGTTACATAAAGTTGTAATTATCTGTGTACACATTGTGGCATGGAATAAGGGCACTGCTGACTTTGGTGGTAGTTAAAGAGAATAGCCTTGTTTTGATAGCTTTGCAGAATGCAAGGTGTGAAGGTTCCCATCTGAGGGCTAGTGGGAGGGCGTTCCATTGCCTGGCAATGGATATAGTGGGGTACATTTAAAGCCCTTGCAGAACTCCCCTACAACTAAGAACTGCATTTAAACAAGGCCACAACAATGGCAGTGCTTTTGTCCTTGGCACATGTGTGGAAACCATTGACATACTGCCACTCAAAGAATAGTTCTGAAATGTTCTCCCCTGCCATTTGAATCATGAAGATAATGCCATTTGAATCATGAAGGAAATGACCCACAGTCAGAAAGGATTTACTTTGGCTGTTCTGGCATCTGAAAACCAAAGTTGCACACTGCAGGCAAGATGACCTGAAATTCTCTTTTCTTTTCATCTAAAACACTACAAAGTATGTTGCACTGCTCTCAAAAATAACCCTGCGTGCCTCATCCCATCTGAAAAAGCAAAGAAAGTTAGGCAATCCGTCATAAAAAACAGCCGTGTGTGACTGCTCATTCAATTAAGGGGCAAGAATCTTACAGTGTAACTGACACAGCTTGTGTTTTCTTTTTCTATAAACCATTGTGCACAAACCCCTATAAATAAAAAAATAAATAACAGGTTTTTTTTCTAATGTCAATTTTACAGAAATGCTGGTCAGTATATCTCTTTATGTCCGTAAACTGACCATATCTGTAAAAGCACTCCAGAAGGTTAATTAATAAGGAACTGTGTGCGGCAAAAAACACATTGGTAAACTCAAAATGGACTGAAATAAACACACGTCTGAATTTGCTCTTCTGAAAATCAGGAAAATGCTGTTTTAAAAGTAAAATGACAAATGACACGGTGGCACGCACAGAAACACAATTGTATATGTGGGTGGAGGGGCTGCAAAGCTATGTATATTATGCCCTTTCCCCCCAAAAAATACTTCAATCAGCCTGGCTGAGGCCCAGGAATACCCGTCAAACCAGTATGGCATAAAGGCTAATTAAGCACTTACCTGTGAATTGATGCTGCAAGGACATGGGCTGGAATTAACAGGGTGATAATTACTGGTTCTGCCAGATTGCAAGGCAGAACTGCTCCAAATGACAACAGAAGGGGGTGAAGCCCTGTGTTTTGACCCGGAGGTGCGATTTCCTCTAGATTCATTACCAGCACCCACTGGGTGGCTTCAAAGGGGTATAATGGAAACCCTTTTTTCAGGCTGACCCATGGGGAGACAATTTGGTTGGGGGAGTGGAAGGACGGCCCACACAAGTGACTAATCCAGCCTATTGATTTTAAAAACAGTTGAACATCAAGACATTTTGCCCAGCACCCTAAATAAGTAAGAATTCTATATTATGATAGTATTTTGCAGGATTTCTGGACAAGCACAATAAGACCATATGCATCTTTCTGGCACACGGCGAACTGGAATCGCAGGAAAAATGCATTTCTGGGTGAAGTAAAATGGCACAGAAATCAAACTTGATGAAAATATGTGACATCACACAGAATTGGCGTTCGGACTGCCCAATTCCTTGTGAAATGGGGGATCTGCATATCTGCTTTTTATGATGGTGACTAGTGTAAGTTTGAAGTTTTGTTCCATAACTAATTTTTGTAAAAACTAGGCTTGTGAGACAAAGGAAGTCATAAAATGCACACGCATAAGGTTATGTCACTTCCCTTGAGCCAATCAGCCCAGAGGGAGAATGGGACACGAGTAGCCTGGCATATCCTATTCGAGGGGTAAGTCCACAGTACTTCCCCCAGATAGTAAAATTCTATGATGTCACTCTGGCCATATAAGGGGGAGACAGGGAGACACAAGGGATATTCAAAATTCAAGATTCAAAGAATTCGAAAACTCAAAAACCAGGTCCAGAGGCAGCTGATCCCATTCAGGCAGGACCATCCAGATCCAGGAAGAACCCCTTTTCAGATCCAGGCATACCCAATAATCCAGGGAGAAAGGAGAAAAGGCAGATGATCCCCTTTTGGAGAATCCAGTGACAAGTTCCTTGGCCCTGCTGTCCAGAGACCTTGCTGGCTGTCCAAATGATCAAACTAAAGCATACCGTTTAAGTATCACATCACCCAGTACCCCAGAAACTGCATATCCTGTTTTTTGCCTTGCATCCTATTCAAATCCTATTAAAATCCCATTAAAATCCCACTCATATCCCAAATTGCCAGTATCCTCTGTTTACCCTTTCCTTAGAATAATCTGTGTTAGTCCATATCTGTTAGCGTATCTCCTTTCAAATGCTTTCTGTTATCTGTGTAAGTCCCTAGTACAATTTGTAATAAACCAATTAATCCCCCTATAAAGTGATTCAAAGCGAGCTGGTTGTAATTGGTTGTAATCTCTGGGGATGCTTGTGGTCTCGTGCAGAAGGGATTTGACCTAGCAGTTTGGGCTGGACTGCCCCTTTTGGGGTAGGACTCGGCCTGATTTGCATATGTTTTTTCCCCTTCTGCAATGGCTTGGCAGGCTGAAAAACGATGGTCTGGAGGGTTGCCCAGAGCTTTGCCCGTTGTTATGATTAATTCAAAACCTTCCAGCCATCACCTTTCTGTTTTGCCAAAGTCACCCCAAGTGGGAGGGGTATGCCCAGACGTGGGTCCCGTGTCTGCGGGGCCTAAAGACCCAAGCTACTCCTCACTGATGATGCCCAACAAGGCTGAAACATGTCTGGGAATGCTTGTGGTCTCGTGCAGAAGGGATTTGACCTAGCAGTTCGGGCTGGACTGCCTCTTTTGGGATAGGACCAAGCCTGATTTGCATACAGTTTTTCCCCTTCTGTAATGGCTTGGCAGGCTGAAAAACGATGGTCTGGAGGGTTGCCCAGAGCTTTGCCCATGGTTATGATTAATTCAAAACCTTCCAGCCATCACCTTTCTGTTTTGTGTAATTTGAACTCAACCATCTCATGTCAAATGCCTTTCTTTAAAAATCATAGACCTTAAAATATACGCTCAGTAAAACTAATCAATGTGCTAACAAAACCGTATTTACCCGTGTATTTTGCTTTTCTTTAAAATTCTATTTGCATTTTGCCATAGAAAAACCTACACTCTCATCCTATAAAGAGTCATCCCTTCCCCTCAGCATCCTATCTCTTCTTTGCCTGCATCTCTGATCTTAAAAAACGATTTTCAATTTTGCCAGCTAAGCCAATTTTCTTAACTGCTTGCCATTGTAAAGCCTGTATAAAATAAGAAATTGCAATTCTGCCTTGTGTGTTTTCTGGTGCATTGTTTTCTTCCCACAATCGATTTTCTCTCCTGTGTTCACGTTGCTTTGGTGCCTTGCTCAGTAGCCTGTAAGCTTCCTTGTCTCTTTAATGCAGGCACATGAATTTCTGTCCTAGCTATCATACCAGAACTGTAACTTATCTATAAGTAACAAGTAAAATCCAAGTATTCCATTTTGCTCATTTTGAGGGATTTCATTTTCGTTTCTGGCCTCCCATTCTCGGGTGGTGGGCTGATTCTTAAATCTGATTTGTCCCTCTTCTTTCTGAGTCCTTGCCACTGCTTTCCATCCACAAATAATTTAGCCAGCAGGTGTTTGGGGGAAGTGTTGCAGGGGGAGTGCATAACCTATGTGCCATCTGTGATTGTGAAGAAAAGTGATTGTGTTTCCATTTCCATTAAAGGTGTATGAATCTCGTGTTAGAATTTGAAGCAACTATATTGTGGGATTTTTGAATGTTTACTCCCACACAGTGGTGGCTGCTGCCCTAAATTTTGTTGTCTCAGATTTTTCCATTGAATTCTAAAAACAAATAGATATTTCCTTGTTACACACCGGCCTGGTTCATGGTCCATTGCGACACAGGGTATTTGTCAAGGTGAGTGTGAGACAGGTTTGGGGCTATTCAAACCAAGAATCCAGGAATCAAATAAAAATAAAAATGTTTTTATTGTGTGCCATCTTTCGTGTCAGTGGAACAAGATCCTGGCTGGGGTGTACCGTGTCATAAAATCAATTACACGTTGGGGGCTTGTGCCATGATTGAAGTAAGTGTTTCCACCTGTGACAGCTTAACACAGCAGGCTAACTCATCAAAGGTATTGATACTTTCGGTGATTAGAAAACTGTGTTACACTGTAAAAGCGCCATCCCAAAACCTATACCCTAGTTGTCAGGCCTGTGTGTAAAATTAAAGTAAAGTTAACCCTAAACTATGCAAAAGCAGAGTGCAGATTTGTTCTTGCATAGATAATTAAATAAAGGAAGAACACTTTTCATAATGAACACCATTGAGATTAACATGGCTAAGCAGCACCTTCTGTCAAAACTATTTGTTAGAGGGGAATGGGCAGAAAAGGAGCAGGGAGCCTGGCTATCCAACATAATCCAACAGGTCACCTCCACAAACATGGATGTCTGGCAGGACAGTGGCCTGTTACATCAAGCATTAACTGAGTTTTACATGACTCAGAATATTAAAGAGGAGTACCTTAAAATAGTCCGACTCACTGCCTACATATACCTCCACATGGTGGTTATGGAGGAAAAATATCAAGAAAGTATAACCCTGCACAAAACCAGTCTGTGCTCTTAAACTAAATCCAGAGTGAATTAAAACGGGTAGAAGAAACATCGCAAAAGAGACAAAATTCTGAGGTAGAATTTGAAAACCACATCAAGCAGCTCAAAGAAGAGTTGGCTGTACAACGACAAAATAATTCAGAGCAAGAGGCCCAATTAGCTACATTAAAAGAGGAGTGGCAGGAAAAGGTTGATTACCCGAAAGAGAGTCATCTAAAATTAAGCCAACAAGTAAAATATAATATTGCCTGCTCAGAGCAGATAACCACTTTATCAAATAAGATCAAGAAATTGGAAGAGGAGAGTAATAAATTAATTATTAAGGAACTCCATTCCCAAACATAATTTGACCAAGAGCACCAGAAGTTAGGCACTATAAAACAACAAAGAGATGAACTGACTGAACAGGTTGTGTCCCTGTAAGTGTGCACATTAAAAACAGACCTACAGAAAAGAGAGTCTGACCTTCAGGAATTGACTAAACTAAAAACTGAGTATGCAAAATTAAATGGACATGTGGGACAAGTAGAAGGGGATCTAGAAGATACTACCCAGGCCAACATTGTGCAGAGAGAGGAGATTCATCTCCTGCAACAAACATGGTCTGAGTGTTCCCAAGCAATACACGAGGCCAAGAAAATAAATGAGGCCCTCTGTGATGAGAAAAGGGGACTCCAGAGCCAGGTAGCAGCCCAAGGGAAGGTAATAGAGGCAAATCAATCCCTTATAGCAGAGCAAAAGACTCAGGCCTTTGCCTACTATCAAGAGGTAAGGGCTGAGAAAGAGAAACTTGGGAAGTTAGAAAAAGAGTGTGCTAGGTTGAATCAAAACTTTAAGGACCCTGATCAAGTAGAGAGTGGCAGGGCAACCCCTGATCACAGTGTGATTCCCTCTGTACCAAGGGCCTCACACCCATTTACCACCTTGTATTCCCAAGGCATTGCTGACTTCATGTCCACCGGTTCACAAGAACCGGGAACCACGAGGCAGCTAGACTTAACTAGGCCTAGCATGACAGAGCTGGCAGGTCACTGTCCATCAGAGATGGATGGGCGGGCATCCCTGTTCAGATTCAAAAATGTCATGGCTGATGGATCTGACCTAGAAAGCTCCTATGAGGAGAAAATCAGGAGGCTAGACCTGCAGAAACATCACCTACAAAAGAATCACTTAATTCGCTTTGCAGAGAAGAACGAGTCTGAATTGAGGCCCCATAAGAGTATTCTGAAAACCACACCCAATCAGGGAAGTGGGGGGGGTTCTCCTGTGTGAAAGGGGGAGTCCAAGGGGAGTGACCCAGAGAGCACAAGGCACAACAGGGGAAATGACAATAGGCCCCATCATTCTGGGAGAAACTCAAAAGCTCAAAGAATTAGGGAGCGCCTAGAGGATAATGAGGGGACCTCAAATAGCAGCAGCTCTGAATCTGAGGGCGAATGGACTCGGGTGCAGCGGCAAAAGTAGGCTAACAAGCAAAAGAGAGCTCCGGTGAAAGACCCCATTAAACAAATTAAAGCTATTATGAGTTTCATGACCCTGTAACACAAGAAGGCCAAATATTCTCTCTGGGAGCATCTGGAACTATATGAACAGATGACATCTTTTGACATAAAAAATAACCAGAATATGCAAAATGAACATTCTCTCCAGAGTACTCCAGCTTCTTTGCTGGGCTGGAAGTCCAGAACCATTCAAAGTGGTCCACGTACAAGGCAGCCATCTTGAAGCATTTCTCCACACAAAGAAACCCCCAGGAGGCCCGCAAGGCGGCCTGCAATCTGCATGCAGTGTGGAGAGGATAAGGCCCCAAGAGAATGCATTCAGGCGCTAAAGCAGGCATTTGCGCAAACAACTAGGGGGTTGAGCATGAATAGTAGGGGATTTATAAATACCTATTTTCATGCACTCCCAAAATACATCATGACACAGCTGGTAAGAGATTTCTATGATGACATGACCCTGGACTGGGTAATAGAGCAAGCTACCCGGATCTACGACATCCAAAAGCCTGTAGAAAACAAAAATCCAACCAAAAACCCCGAACCAACCAACACCCCCGCTGCTGCCAAGGTGACGGAGGTAAAGGTTGCCCCCATTTTGGATCTAGAAATGGGAGGGCCTAAAAATACACCTTCCCAAAACCCAAAAAATCAGAGGCAAAGAAGACCCTCTGATCAATCACAAGCAGGTGGTAGTCAGGTCGGGTGCCCCACAAATGTGCCCCCTAACTCTGCCAATTACATCAGCCCTAGGGACAAGGGCAACAGACCCATCTTGGGGTACGTGTGGACTCCCCTTGCCCAAGGGTGAGTATCCAATCAGGTTAGTACGGCCCCAAGCAACTTCCCTTCTAATTTCCTTCAGGAAGGCGCTAATCTCCCAAATTCTGGTTTATGTTTTTGTCCTAAATACCCTCAAAACTCCAGCATCCAGGACAACCCTCCTTACTCTCCCTGCTTTCAGGAGTCCAGACCACAAAATCCGCGAGAGGGGATGCCAAGGGTGGAGGGCTACCAGGGGAACCCCGGTACTCAGGTTACTCCGGGAGAAGGGATAGTTACCCTTCCAGAGAGCAACCCAGAGTTGACTTAAGACCCTGTACCACACGAGTGGGTGTCCCAACTGGAGTGCCAGGTCCAGAACCTAACTCAAGATCTGAGTCGCATGTTCATGGATCACCAGAGCCCTCAGATGAACATGGCGGCTCAGAATAACTCCAACCAAGGGTCTGGCACCCCAGAACAATGACGGGGAAAGAACCCCGATAACCAACCGGCTCCAGAGGAGGAGGCAGGGAAGGAGGGGGATGCAAAGCTCTAGAGGAAGCTTCCGTCCTCACCCGTGAAAAGACCCTGCCTCAAAAACCTGCAACCCAGGGAACAGGGGGTGGGTAGGAGAAACAAAGAGACCAAAAAGGCCCATTTTGTGGAGGAAGTCAGTGACCTCCAGTTTGAAGGGGAAGAATCCTTGAAGGATTCTGAGAAAAAAGTCTTCTCCTTCAAAGACGGGGGAATACCTACCAAATAAAATGGTTCCCAAGAGACCATAACCCAGACTGGGTAGGTGGGTGTTACACTCACCTGATATCCCTGGGAGCATCTGGAAGGCTCTGCGATCTGGAACCCTGGATGCGTAGTTGCCCAGTGCTGAATAATGAATCTGCAATTACAGAAGGGAGGATTTGTGATAACTGTCTCTAATGGGTGAATCTCCCACTTCCCTCTGACCAATTCCATTCCCACTCGGTTCTTTTCTCACCTTACTTATTTGGAGGGTGAGCTATCTGTCCTGCGTTTCTTGTGCAGGGGAGCTTGACGTTTATTGTCGAGCTGCCCGAGTTGCTTCACTGGTGCAGTACGCCTTCCTTGGGCCCAGGCATGCTGTGACCCTGAATCTGCTGGTAGGCAGGTAGGTTTGTTAATTGTAAGTCTTTGGTCTGTTTATGGTGGGAATTTGTTAATGTCTTCATCTCCTTCTTTTCAGGTGCGAAGGTCTTGATGCTGGCGTGCCGGATGGAGAGGCAGGTTTTCTAGGTAAGAGAAAGCACGAAGCGCAGCACCTTTATTGAGCCTCATTACGACCCTGGCACTAAGTGTTTAACGGCGCCGTAAAAGGCTGCGGCGCCGTTAAACACTTAGCGCCTTACTACGAGGTCCCTTTGCGGGATGCGACCTTAACGGCTGGTCTACACCAGCCGTTAAAGTAGGGACCCGCAAAGGGACCTTGGTGCTAAGTACGGTACCGCAATTTGCAGTACCGTACTTAGCGCCTTCCCCATTCCCATAGAGCCCTATGGGGTGAAAATGGGAATGGGGAAGGACCATGGTTCAATGGGGAATTACCGCCCCGCCAACCTTGGAATGGGGTGGTAATTCCCCATTGACCCATGGCGGACCGGTTAAAACACCGGCACCAACCAAGGTGCTAATAGCGCCATGGTCTAGCACCGGTGTTGTAATGAGGGCCATTGTCTTTTAAAGCTAACCTGTGTTTTCTTCTTCTTCTCCTCACAGGCCGCTGTGGTGCTGCGAGTGGATGAGAGCGCAATGAAAAACAGGCCCCCGCATCTGTTAAGGTAAGTACAGCGCTGTGCGGTTGTTTAATATTGAAAGCAAACCTGAATATGTCTCTTTTCCTCTGCAGATGTTGCTGTGGTTCTTTGAATGGAAGCGTGGCGTAGCGCGATGGAATCCAGTTAAGACCGTTTGAATGCGATGTTTTGGAAGCGCATGTTCTAATATTGTTTTTCCCTTTTTCGTTATTGCAGGTCGCAATGTTCGAACAGCAGCTGTGGCAGCAGTTCGCCGAAAGTCCTTAGGCTAGTACTCACAGGTGAGTGATGTTTCTTCTTCTCTCTGTTTCCACAGATTGCAGCCCAGTTGAGATGCTGAGTGCTGGATGGTGTTTTCTCAGGTAACACAGAATAATCTTGTTCTTGATCTTGCAGGATTACAGGAAGATGCTGAAGACCAGGAGCTGGACACAGTGAGTGTCACGCTGCGTGTTGCAGAATAACACGGAGCGTGTTCTGCAGTCAGGGTGTGGTTTATATAGCCCAGGTAAAATAGTACCAGGGAAAGTAGTTCCAGGCCTGCCACACCCAAAACACTAGACTGCATGGCTTGGTTCTTAGTACTAGGCTGTGTGGGTGCTTCCATGTTGGATTTAAAGGCCCATGTACATAAATGGGACCTAGTTTGAACAGCCCTTCCTTCCTACATATGTGCCTGGTGCCAAAGACGCCAAGACTGGCTCCAGGAGCCCTTTTGCAGTGGTTTTACGGCCCTCAGGGTTCTGGTGGGAGCCTGCTTGTGGCACAACTTGCGCCCCTAACGGTGGTCATGACAGTACCACCCCCCTAAGGCCCCTCTTATGGTACCCTTCCTGTCCAGTCCGGGTTTGGTGGGGTTATCCAGGTGAAACCTCTTAATCAGACGTGGTGCGTGAATATGTTCACTTGGTTCCCAAGTTCTGTATTGAGGCCTGTACCCTTTCAAGTCCACTAAATAGTATAGCCTAGATCTGGTATGTTTCGAATCCAGGATGTTTTTAACTTCAAATTTAGGCTATCCATCAACTAGCACAGGTTTTGGTGGTGTTAAGATTTGGGTTCCTGGTTGTACAGGTTTTACAAGTGACACATGGAACACTGGATGAATTTGCATGCTTGGTGGTAAGACTAACTTGACGGCCACTGAATTTATCACCAAGTCAATGGTATAGGGTCCTAGATATCTTGGACGAATGGTCCGAATACCTTTTATGGGCACATGTTTTGATGCCAACCAGACTTCGTCTCCAACTTGGTAATCGGAAGCTTTCTTTCGATGCTGGTCCGAGAATTTTTTTTGTCTGGCTTTGGCTTGCAGTAAATGTTCATTTGCCCTTTTGAAGGCTTTGGTTATGCTTGTTTGTAGAGTCTTTTCCGCTGGCATTTCCAAGGTCATGGGGGAGTCTAGTCCAGAGGTACGTGGATGTCTTCTGTATATTGTGTAGAACGGGCGTTGTCCCATGCTGGTGTGAATGGAGTTATTGTATGCGTATTCCGCTATCCATAACAAGTCTTTCCAATTCTCTTCCACCTGATGCAGTATGCAACGTAGATACTGATCCAATGTCTGGTTTGTTCTTTCTGTTTGTCCATCTGTTTGGGGGTGATGGCTAGTGGATAATCGAAGATCGATTTGTGCCATGGTACAACATTTCCTCCAGAATTTGGATACAAATTGGCTTCCACGATCTGAGATTAGGACTGAGGGGAAACCATGCAGTTTTATAATCTGTTCAAGAAATGCTTTTGCAAGACCGGTATAGTTAGGAAGTCCTTTGAATGGAATGAAATGTGCCATTTTAGAGAACAGGTCTACAACCACCAGAATGGTATTAAAACCTTGACAGGGAGGTAAGTCTGTAATAAAATCAAGAGAAAGAGTATGCCAGGGAGCCAGTGGAATATCCAGTGGTTGTAGGAGGCCAGCTGGTTTCTGTTTTTGTGATGTATTCTGTGCACATATCCCACAGAATAGAACAAATCGAGCAATGTCCTTACGCCAGGTTGGCCACCAATAAATAGCCTTGTTTAGCCTTGGCTAGAGTCTTAGCAATTCCGGGATGGCCTTCGATCAGGGAATCGTGACAACCAGACATCACCAATTCGTGCAGATCATTACTTGGTAGATATGGTCGTTGCCTGAAGTAGGGTAATCCATCGAGAACCGTGTGATGCTCATTTTGGGAATTCCATTTCTGCAACATCTCAGGGTTCATTAAGGTTCGAATCTTACCTTGAAGTTCACTCAGAGTCAATTTTGTGGTGAGTCCCAGTAGTTTATCACTTGGGATGATGGCAACAGGGTCCAGGGTACTGTTCGTTTTCTATCCAACACCCATACGAGACAAGGCATTGGCCTTCCCATTCCGAATTCCCGGTCGGTATGTTATTACGTAATCGTATTCTGCAAAGAATAGAGCCCACCGCAACTGTCGTGATGATTGGGCTTTTGCTGACTTTAGGTATTGAAAGTTTCGGTGATCTGTGATTACTGTGATGGTATGTCTGGCACCTAATAGATATTGCTGCCAGGCTTTGAAGGCTGATTTTATTGCTAACAATTCCTTGTCTGTAATTGGATAGTTAAATTCTGGTGGTGAGAATTTACGTGACCAAAAGGGGTGTAATTGGTCTGCTTCCATAGCTATGCTGGAAGCATCAGTTTCCACTACATTGGGGTGATCAGAGCGAGGATGTCATAAAATTGGCACAGAGGTGAATCTTTTCTTGAGTTCTTGAAAGGCCTGTTCCGCCTCTTCAGTCCATTGGAATTTTTTGTTGTTTTTTCTCAGTAACAATGTGATTGGGTGGACTATCTGTGAGAAATCTGTAATAAATTGGTGCTAAACATTTGCAAAGCCGAGCATGATTTGAGTTCCTTCCAGTGAAGAATCTGATGGCTAATTAAGGATGGCATCCACTTTGTTGAAAATCCATATTGACTCCCTTTGGCGAGAGAACAAAACTGAGGAACTCAACTTTGGTGACATGGAAGGAGCATTTCTCGAGTTTAGTGTACAGTTTGTGCTGGCGAAGTTTTGCAAGGACTGAGCGAACATGTTCCACATGATCTCTTTCAGAGGGGGAATACACCAGGATGTCGTCAATATAGACCAGGGCGCAGACATCGATTAATTCCCATAATACTATTGGAACGCTGCGGGAGCGTTGCACAGCCCAAAAGGCATTACCTGATATTTGTACAGGCCATAGTTGGTGCGAAACATGATTTTCCATCTATCCCCTTTCTTAACACGTACAAGGAGGTATGCTCCTCTGAGGTCTAGTTTTGTGTAGATTTGGGCATCCTTGACTTGGTCCGACAGTTCTGGGATAAGGGGCAAAATGTAGCGTTTTTTTATTGTGATTTGATTAAGTGCGCAGTAATCAATGCAAGTCCTCAAATCTCCTTCCTTCTTGGGTACGAAGAATAAGGGAGAGGCTGCCAGTGACTTTGACGGGCGGATAAACTCATTAGCCAGGTATTGATCCAGATAGGAACATCAAGTGGAGATTTTCGGTTTCCGTAAGTGCATAAATTTGACCACAAGGAACCTGTGCACCAGGTATCAGGTCGATCTGACAGTCATAGGGCCTATGTGGCGGTAATGTGTTAGCCTGTTCCTTCTGAAAAACATCTTGATAATCCTGATATTCTTTTGGTAAGGTGCCATTGGTTCTGCGATCCCTGATGCTATTCCTTGAACAGATTTCAGGTTTGGCTGTGGTATAGATTTCGGGTAGCAAGCGTGGGCAAATTCGTAAGAAAAGGTCAGTCTATTTGCACGCCAGTCTATGTGGGGATTGTGAGTTACTAACCATGACATCCCTAAGATCAAACGGAACTGAGGAGCTTTGATGAGGTCAACTGTGATTGCTTCTTTATGCCCATCCTGACACAGAAGGGTTAATTCTGTTGTGCATTGGGTCACTGGTCCCGAAGCAATTTCTGTACCGTCAACAGTAGTCACCTTTTCAGTTGTCGGTTTTGTGCATGTGGGAAATCCCATTTCTGTTGCCATATCTCGATCTGTGTAATTACCAACTGCTCTGCTCTGTATATATGCCTCTATGGCATGTTCCGTGACAGTCGTTGGTGATTGATCAAGGTTACTGGTAGGGCGAAATGTGAGGTCTGTGACTCATCCTTCTCGCTCGTCAAGCCAACCTCTACGCTTGCCGGGCCTGGTAGTTTTCCAATTCCAATCCATCATCTTCTTTCTCTGTAGCGCCTACCACCTTCCTTGGAGGTTTCACTGGGCATTCTTTGAGGTAGTGCCCCAATATACCGCAGTATAGGCATAACTGTAGCTGTCTCCTCTTGTCTCTTTCACCCTTGGTTAAAGGCGGTCGTACTCCTCCAATCTGCATGGGTTCTGTGGTATTTTCTGATGGATGTTGAACATTATGTTTTGAACGTACGTACATGGCACAATTTTCGGGTCTACTTCGTTCTGTTCTTCTATCCTGTAATCTGTGGCCCAACTGAACTACCAGGTTGATAAACTCTGCACAGTCTTTAGGTGGGTCTACCACTTGAGCAAGGACATCCTTCAGGTCTCCTCGTAGGCCCCTATGAAACAACATGGTTCTTTTATCTTCTGGCCACCCCGCTTCTACAGTCTATTAAAGGTGGCAATATAAGTCAGCAAATCTTGATTCTCTTGGCAGAGGGACAGGAGATCGTTATCAAGAGCTTGTCCATGCAAGTGCCGAGCAAATAACTTTTCCATCTCCTGTTGAAAACCCCTGAAGTTCTGCAGTAATGGGTCATCCCGGCTCACTAAAGGTACCGACCAGTCTGCGGCACTCCCACTCAAATATGATAACTGAAGGCCACCCTCGCCTGGTCGTTTGGGAAAGCCCCCGGCATGCAAAGAAAATGGAGGCGGCACTGGTTCATGAGTGTTGCATAGCTTCTGGGGTCTCCATTAAACCATTCTGTGGTGCCAGGGGTACTGCTCCCAGCAACGTTATCTGTACTGGATTGACTGATGAAGGTGTTGCGACGGATGGGGCAAATCCGGGCAATGGAGCTTGCCCCACCTCTGTTTGTAGTAGCTGTTTGCTTAGTTCATCAGTACGTTCTTTTGTGACTATTAACTCTCGTCTTAAGGCATTGGTTTCCTGCCGGGCTGCGTGTACCTCGGCACGTAATTATCCCAAAAGCTGGGCTAACTGATCAGTTTCAGATGTCTCCATGACTCCCAGGTGGATAAGGTTTAAAGGCTTGATGTTCTGTTATGCTCACCTGATATCCCTAGGGGCGTCTGGAAGGCTCTGAGATCTGGAACCCTTGATGCGTAGTTGCCCAGTGCTGAATAATGAATCTGCAATTACAGAAGGGAGGATTTGTGATAACTGTCTCTAATGGGTGAATCTCCCACCTCCCTCTGACCGATTCCCTTCCCACTGGGTTCTTTTCTCACCTTAGTTATTTGTAGGGTGTGCTATCCGTCCTGCGTTTCTTGTGCAGGGGCGCTTGAAGTTTGTTGGCAAGCTGCCTGAGTTGCTTCACTGGTGCAGTACGCCTTCCTTGGGCCCAGGCCTGCTGTGACCCCGAATCTGCTGGTAGGCAGGTAGGTTTGTTAATTGTAAGTCTTTGTTCTGTTTATGGTGGGAATTTGTTATTTTCTTTATCTCCTTCTTTTCAGGTGCAAAGGTCTTGATGCTAGCGTGCCGGATGGAGAGGCACGTTTTCTAGGTAAGAGAAAGCGCGAAGCGCAGCGCCTTTATTTTCTTTTAAAGCTAACATGTGTTTTCTTCTTCTTCTCCTCACAGGCCGCTGTGGTGCTGCGAGTGGACGAGAGCGTGATGAAAAACAGGCCTGCGGAATCCGTTAAGGTAAGTACAGCGTTGTGTGGTTGTTTAATATTGAAAGCAAATCTGAATATGTTTCTTTTCCTTTGCAGATGTTGCTGTGGTGCTCCGGATGGAAGCGTGGTGTAGCGCGATGGAATTCGGGTAAGACTGATGGAATTCGATGTTTTGGAAGCGCGCATTCTAATATTGTTTTTCCCTTTCTCGTTATTGCAGGTCGCAATGTTCGAACAGCAGCTGTGGTAGCAGTTCGCTGGAAGTCCTTAAGCTAGTACTCACAGGTGAGTGATGGTTCTTCTTCTCTCGTTTTCCACAGATTGCCGCCCAGTTGAGATGCTGAGTGCTGGATGGTGTTTTCTCAGGAAAAACAGAATAATCTTATTCTTGTTCTTGCAGGATTACAGGAAGATGCTGAAGACCAGGAGCTGGACACAGTGAGCGTCACGCTGCGGGTTGCAGAATAACACGAAGCGTGTTCTGCAGTCAGGGTGTGGTTTATATTGCTCAGGTAAAGTAGTACCAGGGAAAGTAGTTCCAGGCCTGCCACACCCAAAACACTATACCGCTTGGCTTGGTTCTTAGTACTAGACTGTGTGGGTGCTTCCATGTTGGATTTAAAGGCCCATGTACATAAATGGGACCTAGTTTGAACAGCCCATCCTTCCTACATATGAGCCTGGTGCCAAAGGCGCCAGGACTGGCTCCAGGAGCCCTTTTGCAGTGGTTTTAAGGCCCTCAGGGTTGTAGTGGGAGCATGCTTGTGGCACAACTTGTGCCCTCTCACAGTGGTCATGACAACGGGGGGACTGATTCATAATCACCCATCCCTGAACCCCAGAATTGTCCTCCAGAAAACTTAACGATCACTGACCCATTCTAGTGACTGTCTCCAGGCAAAGGGGAACAGCACAGCGCTAAGGGAAAAGGGGATTCTGAAATCCCACCTATTTATGGCTGCCAAATAATCTTTACAGATTCCTGAGTCCAAAATAAAGAAACTAACCACCCAGCTTGCCCAAAATGCCCATTTCCTTTGCCCCATGGAGGAGAAGGTAGGTTCTACGCCCCTGTCTGAGTGCAAGGGCAATGCGCATTTCTAGAACCGGTGGACACCCAAGCCATTCTTCTGTCCAAAAGGGCCTTTGAGCAGCTAAATTCAGGGAGGGGGGAGAGACACCAGATCCCTCTCACACTCTTCCTGGACAACTCTAGATCTTCGACAGGAATGAAATTCCCATTGAGGAGACTGCAGATCTGGAAATTAAAATTGTGCGACACAAGGTGAAGCACCCAGGCATAGTTTTCACTACATAGGGAACCCCCTGTCTATTTGGAAACAACCTCCTTCAGAGGTTGTCTCCCCTGATAGACTTTCTGAACAAGGTCCTCTGGATTCAAACTAACCGGCCAATAAAATTAAAACATATCATCAACTATGTCAGTTTAATGGCATATGCCACATGGCTGAACAAAAATCTGACCAAATTGAGTTCCATTTCCAAAACAATCAAATACCTGACATTACAGTAATTGCTGTAGGACAACACGCTGGTGATGGTAACTCCTCTCCATTCCTGAAAATCAACCTTCCTTCCAGTACTATGTGGCATTCCACACTGGAAGGAAATACCTTTAAGTTTTATACCGTTTGCCAATTTGAAAATCCAAGTTCTGTAGTAAAAAGTGATGAAAAGCCAGCTCCAAGCTGGACTGATATTCAGAAAATGGGTGAACAGCTCAGCTGTTCCTCCCTATTCAGTTAAATGAGGAGAGGAAGCCTGTTCTCACCAGAGTGTGCCTGAATAATGGAAAAAGCTTCATCAGTGAAGCATTGTTCAGGAAACTCCCAAAAGATCCAATCATTCCCACATTTAAATTAAATTAGTTGATAAGTGGGAAATGGGCCTGGAAACTCCCGATTCTAAACATCTCTTGTCTGGCAAGTGTTTGCTAAAAATGTCCAAAGTTGATAAAAGCATAGAGTATAATTGTTGGGTCGTGTGAGACATCCCATTTGCATTCTATTTAGGTAGTGATATTCTCAATTAGTTTGCAATTAATTTGGACCTCATAAATTATAAAGCCTGGTCCTGACTACGGGGCAACCCTATGGGTTTTGATAATTCTGAAAAGGCATTTCGGTCAGCTCAATTGCTGCCATATGCAGTTGAAATTCAAATTGGAGAGGATGTCACCATCCAAGGATGGACACGACAATTCCCATTTTCCCTAAAACTGAAAAGAGGTCAGAAACTCCAAAACCCAGACGCTTATGTACACCTGAATCACCATCTCCAACAGCAGAGGTTGGGGTTAAACCCACCACCATTAGTGAACTTAGAACGCAACACCATTCCAATATTGGTGGATAACAGCGATCCTAGCAGTATCACTATGGGCGCAGGCACCATTATTGGAATTGTGGTTGATGACCAGCATTTTTCCATGGATTTAGGAAATGAAATCATAGGACCAATTCCTAATGACTGCTATGGCTGTGACAATGACAACCCGCCAGAAAAGGTCTTCTCCCAGCAAGGGTGGAATTTTCTGGTGTACTCTTCCTGCCCTTAGGGGGGGGGAGGTGACCTCTGACATCAGGAAAGTATAGGTGATATTCCAGGTCCACAATGACTGTCTCTGCTACCTGAAACCCTCTGTCCAGGTCAGCACCCTCACCAGGGACCTCTCCACACAGCTGGAGGAGGCCGCTTAGATCGCAAAACCCAAGGTCTCCCCAGGCTTCAGACAGATGGTTGGAGAACAGGTCAACCTTGCTGATGCCTGTAAGACCGAAGAAAAAAAGCATAAATTAAAATAGGTGTTTAGGAGTTTTTAGATTTTCAAAATATCTATGCTGTGGACTCGTACGACTGCAGTCGCAGCAAGATATATTCTATCTCAATTCCCACGGACCCTGGAATGACTCCTGTATTCGTGAGGAAATATCGCTTGCCACTCCTGTCTATGGAGTCCCTTACAGAAATCATCAAAAACCTAGAGTCCTGTGGGATAATTCGTCCAGTCCACAGTACCTTTAATAATCCGGTACTGGGGATTTAAAAAACAAATGGCCAATGGAGACCTTGCGCAGACCTTAGGGAGCTGAACAAACTTGTCCACATGTCCCGATGGTCTCTTCCCTACATTGACAAGGGACTGGCCCAGGTCCAAGGATCAAAGGTGTACACCGCTTTTGACCTGGCCAATGGATACTGGACAATACCCGTTAGTAGGGAGGAACAGTACAAGCTGGCCTTCACCTTCATGGGGCAGCAGTAAATATGGACCCGAACTCCATTCAGGTAAATAAACTCTGGCAATGAATTCAACATCTTTCTACACAAGGCCATGCCCGATTTGAGTGAAAGGAGTAACCTGGCCTATGTGGATGATGTCCTGATGAAAACTCAACTCTGGAGGAACACATAGCGGAAATCCGCTATGTTCTGACCCAGTTGAAGGTTGCCTGAGCAAATTTGTCCTTCCAGAAGGCACATTGGTGTAGGACCCGTGTAAACCTCTTGCGACATGAAAACACCCCTGAGAGCCTCTGTCCCCAGGCGAAGAACGTGGAAGCACTACTAAAACAGAAAAACCCCACAACTCTGCTTGAACTAAGGATTATTCTTGGACTGACTAATTACAGTAGGAAGTTCATTGTGGATTACGCAGAGGTCACAAGACCCCTGGTCGATCTGTTAAAGGGGGGGTCAAGTGGGAGTGGGGTCCAGAACGAGCCAAGGCAGTGAAACAACTCAAAAGAAGCCTCTCACAAGCACCTTCTCTAGCTTACCCCATCAAAAACAAGGAGTTTGTCTTGGAGACAGGGTTCTCGAATACATGCTTGACAGCAGTATTCTATCAAAAGCATGACAAGGTCAATAAAGTCATCTCCCATGCAAGTAAGACTTTATCATTTGTGGGGGAAAAAATTCTACGATTTTGTGAAGGTATTCCAGGCAACTGTGTGGGCATTGAAAAATTACCGCCCGTTCATCCAGGGGGAGCACATCATTGTGGAGACTCCGCACCACCCTTTGCAATACCTCCAAAGTGACAGAATCTGGCCAGTAAATGTAAGTTATTCCAGAATTACTTCCTGGATTCTGTCCATGCAAGGCTTTGCAGTGGAGGTCAGATATGGCCAAAACAAGAAGAGTCCCCTCGCGCAAGCCTTGGCTGACTTACATGATTGTGCCCAAGAAAACTGTCTTGAGGATGAAAGTCTCAAAACCCAAGACAACATGGAGGCATACCTGAATTCACAGCACAAGGTCTATGAAGTAGACACGTGCAATGGGATGCCCACGGTTTATGTGGATGGGTGCTTCTACCATGTTGACACAAACAGGGAAAAGGAACCGGTAGCCAGCGTTCGGAATGCCTTGGTGGATGATGCCCGGAGCCCTCCGCTGGGTACTAGATCGGTCCCCGCAGTAATCAGGTGGCGGAGTTGATGGAAGTTCATCAGGCTATCCTCAATGCCATACAACACTGACGCCACAAACTGGTCCTAATCACTGATTCAGATTATGTCCGGAACAGGTTCGTGGAGCACCTAATTAATTGGAAATCCAGAGGCATGCTGTGTGCAAACAATAAACCACTCAAGCATGGCAAACACATTCAAAATATTGATGATCTGGTCACCTCTAATGGGATAACCATCTAAAGGAAAAAGATTAAGGGTCATTCCAGGATAGAGGGACCAGACAAAACTGGAAATGACCTGGCTCATCAGTTGGCTAAAACTGGGGATCTCCTTGAGATTGAGTCCCTGTTGGAGTAAATCCAGGTCACTGTTGTCACCAGGTCCCAGACACTTGCTCACAATGAACTCTCAACTGCCCAGTGGAGTAAGGAGACCCCAGATGCTGATTTAATTATGGCACAAAAAGGGGATCCGATTATTGGGACATTTTACCAACACATTGATGACCCTGTGAACCTTCCTCTGATAGAAACCAATTCCATTGGGAAAGAGGATCTCAGGGTGTTGACAAAGTTTCCCAAAAAGTTCTAAATCCAAGACAGTTTGTTGGTGAGGAGATCCATCTCTGGATGTGATCAGTGGGTGGTACATACCTCATTCTGAAACCTGATACTAAGTCACACCCATGACACAGCCACAGATGGTCATCAGGGGTTTTACACTACTTTTGAAATCTTGCAGGAGGTTGCATACATAGGTCCCTGACAAGTATTTGAAAGGGTGTCTTTTGTGTGCACAATTTCAGCCAAGTTCACTCACAGGCCGAGCTCCCCTCCAGAAGAGGGGCTGACACTGCCATGGCCAGATTTACAAGTAGACTTCATTGGGCCTGTAATTCGCTCCTCTAGGGGGACCAAATACATGTTAACGGTTACATGCCTGTTTACCAAATGGGTGGAAGGTCCCCCAGTCCCAAATTGTAGGGCAGAAACAGCAGCTGCCCCGATGATCAACCACATCTTCTCGCATTTTGGCCTTCCCCAAAGGATTGAGTCAGACCAAGGAAGTCACTTCAACAGCTAAGTGATGACAAAGATGTGGGAGATACTTGGGGTGAAGAGAAAACTTCATGTTGCATACCGCACATCCTCTCGTGGGTGAGTTGAGGGGTAAAATAAAGCCATTGTGAGCATTCTTAAGAAGTTAGTGGCAGACTCTGGGCCAAGTTGGGATATCTGATTACTGCTTGTCCTGATGGCCATCAGATCTACACCATCTTCTGCGACAAAAATGTTTCCATTTGAGTTAATGACTGGACGAAGAATGGTGCTATCTCGCCATCTGCTCTGCAGAACACAAGAGCAGACACTGATAAACGCCTCCACAACACATGAAAATGTTGAGAATCTAAGAAAACACATTCAGCATGCTTTTGCGTAAACTCAGTGGAATCTGGAGAAATCGGCAGAGGCAATGAAAACCCACTATGACTTAAAAACAACTAAAAAAGAATTCCAAGCAAGAGACAGGGTCTAGTTGTACAATTTTCAGAGGAAATTCCTCACCTCCTGGCGCAGTACCTTTGAAATTGTAGACAAAATTTCACCTGTTGCCTACAAGAACCGCATCCCCAAAGGAGAGCTGTCAGAAGAGAAATGGGTCCACATCAATCAGTTAAAAAGTTGTCACCCCAGACACACTTTGCAGCTGATTGATGAGCCTAAGCAAAATCAAACAGAGGACCCACCAGAAGAATGAGAAGAAAGGAAAAGAAAAAGCAGAAGGAAGTATTTAGGTGTTTAGGTATATCTATATAACAGGGAGTATTTTCCTTTATTGTTATTGTAAAAATAAAAAAAAAGGTGTTTTAAAAGTCAAGTTGCTGTACTGGTCCTGTTGAGTAAGTCGCTTGATGTTATTGTAAAAATGAAACCAAGGTGTAAAAGTCAAATTGTGTTCTTGGTCTATGGAGTCATTTGCTTGATGTTATTGTCCAAATGTAAGGAAGAGATCACTGAAAATTGTAAATGTAAGCATTGTTCCCCTGTTGTAAGTCTTCTGGGAAAACTGTCATTGTAAAATCCTGAAACTTGTTTTTATCTATCTCCTATTAGATGATTAACTCCATTACCTCCTAGCCTGGTGAGGACCTCCACGGGGACCTGGAAAGGCAAGGGATAGAAGGGAAGAGGCCGCCTCATACCCTCCAACCGAAAGACGGAAGACGATCCGGGTGTGCCTCTTCCTGATGAAGAAGAACTCCACCAAATGAACCCCACTCTGCCCTACTCTCCCTCAACGAAAAGTCACAGGAGATCAGAGGGGGGGGGGGCAGGGATTCTGTGCGGCACATTTAAGGTCCTTGCAGAATTCCCATACAACCAAGAACTGCATTTAAAGAAGGCCAAAACGACGGTGGTGCTTTTGTCCTTGGCACATGAGTGGTAACCACTGAAATACTGCCACCCAAATAATTGTCTTCCCTGCCATTTGACTCATGAAGAACATGCCATTTGAATCATGAAGGAAATGACCCACAGTCAGAAAGGATTTACTTTGGTTGTTCTGGCATCTAAAACTAAAGTTGCACACTGCGGGCAAGACGGCCTGAAATTCATTTTTCCTTTCATCACAGTGCAAAGTATGTGCTGCTCTGAAAAAATAGCCCTGTGTGCCGCATCCCATCTGAAATACCAAAGACAGTCAGGCAATCCATCATAAAAATAGCCATGGCTGACTATTCAGGAGCAATAATATTACAGTGTAACTAACACGGCTTGTGTTTTCTTTTTCTATAAACCATTGCGCACAAACCGCTGTAAATGAAAGAAATAACACAGTGTTTCTTTTTCTAATGTCAATTGCAAAGTAATTCTTGGCAGTATATCTCTTTGTGTCCAGAAACTGACCATATCTATAAAAGCACTCCAGAAGGTTAATTATTAAGGAACTGTGCTCTGAAAAAACAGCATTGCTAAACTCAAAATGAACTGAAAAAACCACATTGGTAAACTCAGAATGGACTGAAATAAACACAAGTCTGAATTTGCTCTTCTGAAAATCAGGAAAATCCTGTTTTAAAAGTAAAATGACAAATGACACTGTGGCTCGCACAGAAACACAATTGTATATGTGGGTGGAGGGGCTGCAAAGCTATGTATATTATGCTCTTTCTACCCAAAAGACTTCAATCAGCCTGGCTGAGTTCCAGGAATTCCTGTCAAACCAGTTTGGCAGAAAGGCTAATTTCGCACTTACCAGTGAACTGATGCTGCAAGGACATGGGCTGGAATTAACAGTTTGATAATTACTGGTTCTGCCAGACTGCCAGACAGAACTGCTCCAAATGACAAAGCAAAGCGGTGAAGCCCTGTGTTTTGACCCAGAGGTGCAATTTCCTCTACAATCATTCCCAGCACCCACTGGATGGCTTCAAAGGGGAGTCATGGAAACCCCATTGTTCAGGCTGACTCATGGGCAAACGATTTGGTTTGGGGTGTGGAAGGACCACCCACACAAGTGACTAATTTAGCCCATTGATTTTAAAAACTGTTGTACATCAAGACAGTTTGCCCAGCACCCTAAATAAGCAAGAATTCAACATTATTCTAGTATTTTGGGGGATTTTTTGACAAGCACAATGAGACCATGTGAATCTTTCTGGCACGTGATGAACTGGAATGTCATGAAAAATGCATTTCTGGGTGAAGTATTAATGGCACAGACATCAAACTTGATGAAACTATGTGAAACAGTATTGGGCATATGTGTAGCCGTTTCCATAATTTTGAATGCTATGTTTCTCCTAGGAATGGTGAAATTGTGCCAAAGGGTGATGCAACATCACACCAAATTGCCGTTCGGACTGGCCAATTCCTTGTGAAATATGGGATCTGCATATCTACTTTTTATTATGGTGATTACTGTAAGTATGAAGTTTTGTTCCATAGCTAATTTTTGTAAAAACTAGGCTTTTGAGACAAATAAAATCATACAATGCACACACATAAAGTTATGTCACTTCCCTTGAACCAATCAGCCTAGAATGAGGAGAGGACACCAGTAGCCTGGCCTATCCTATTCGAGGGGTAAGTCCACAGTACTTCCCGAGATTGTAAAATTCTATGATGTCACTCTGGCTATATAAGGGGGAGACGGGGAGACACAAAGGATATTCAAAATTCAAGATTCAAAGAATTCAAAAACTCAAAAACCAGGTCCAGAGGCAACTGATCCCATCCAGGCAGGACCATCCAGATCCAGGCAGAACCACCTATTCAGATCCAGGCATACTCAATAATCCAGGCTGAAAGGAGGAAAGGCAGCTGATCCCCTTTAGGAGAATCCAGCGACCAGATTCTTGGCCCTACTGTCCAAAGACCTTGCTGCCTGTCCAGATTACCAAACTCAAGTGTACCTTGTAAGTATCACATTACCCAGTATCCGCAAAAACTGCATATCCTGTTTTATTTTACCTTGCATCCTATTCAAATCCTATTAAAATCCCATTAAAATCCCACTCATATCCCAAATTTCCAGTATCCTCTGTTTACCCTTTCCTTAGAAGAATCTGTGTTAGTCCATCTCTGTTAGCATATCTCTTTTCTAATTCTTTCAGTTATCTGCGTAAGTCCCTAGTACCATTTGAAATAAATCAATTAATTCCCCTATACAGAGATTCACAGTAATCTGGTTGCAATTCGAACTCAACCACCTCATGTCAAGTGCCTTTCTTTAACAATTATAGTCCTTAAAATATAGTTCCGGAAGAACTAATCATTGTGCTAACAACACCGAATGTACCAGTGTATTTTTTTTTCTTTAACATCCGACTTGCATTTTCCCATAGAAAAACGTACACTCTCATCCAGTGAAGAATCACCCCTTCCCCTCAGTATCCTATCTGTTCTTTACCTGCATCTCTGATCTTAAAAAACAATTTCTGATTTTACCAGCTAAGCCCATTTTCTTAACTGCTTGTCATTCTAAAGCCTGTGTAAAATAAGAAATTGCAATTCAGCCGTGTGTGTTTTCTGGTGCATTGTTTTCCTTCCAAAATCTCTCCTGGGTTCACGTTGCTTTGGTGACCTGCTCAGTAGCCTGTAAGCTTTTTTGTCTCTTTAGTGCAGCCACACAAATGTCTGTCCTAGCTATCCTACCGCAACTGTAACTGATCTATAAGTAACCAGCAAAATCCGGGTATGCCATTTTGCTCATTTTGAGGGTTTCCATTTTTGTTTCTGACCTCCCATTCTGGGGTGGTGGGCTGAATCTTAAATCAGATTTTTCCCTCTTCTTTCTGACTCCTTGCCACTGCTTTCCATCCACAAATAATTTAGCCAGCAGGTGTTTGGGGGAAGTGTTGCAAGGGGAGTGCATAATTTATGTGCCATCTGTGATTGTGAAGAAAAGTGATTTTGTTTCCATTTCCATTAATGGTGTATGTATCTTATGTTAGAAGTTGAAGCAACTATATTGTGGGATTTTTGCATGTATACTGACACACAGTGGTGGCTGCTGCCCTAAATTTTGTTGGCTCTGATTTTTACATTGAATTCTAAAAATAAATAAACATTTCCTTGTTACACACCGGCCTTGTTCATGGTCCATTGCGACACAGGGTATTTGTCAAGGTGGGTGTGAGATGGGTGGGGGCCTATTCAAACCAAGAATCCAGGAATCAAATAAAAATAAAAATGTTTTTATTGTGCACCACTTTCAGTGTCAGTGGAAGAAGTCACTGGCTGGAGTGTGCTGGGTCATAAAATCTGCTACAATATAAAAATCAACCAGTCCTTCTGAAATAAAAAAGGTACTACAGTTGTCGTTAAACAGAATGGCAGACCTGCTATGTGCACACCCAGTAGCATGCACCCCTCTTGCTCCTGTGGTGCGGCGATCCTCCTATTGGGTGTGTCCTGACTCAGGCTTTTACCATTGTATATCTTTGGGAAGCTAAAATGTTATATAGCTCATGTTGGTCAGTCGTTTTGGGGTATGCCACTGTATGTATCACTTTTAATGTAGGCTAGTAAACCATTTGCTCATCATACCACGACACTGTGCAGTGAGAGCATAGCAGGATATGCAGCCACATATTTTAAAATATCCCTTTCAATCCACTGAAAGTCCTGCATTTAAATATCTGGACCGCATGTCCCTAATGTGCTAAAGCCTTGCCCCCAGATCAAGTTAAGCAGGACACAGCAGGCGGGGAAGGAAAACCTTACTCAAAGCTGACACTGGTATTAGACAACCTTTCCCTTCACCCGGTGCCAGCTGGTGCAAACAGCATGAAATATATTCTCAGTAGGGGTACACTCGTAATGCCCATGTCGTTATGTAACACACATCACATTATACAAAAATGTATCACAATCATTTTTTGGAGGTAAACCAGCCACACTTTATTACAGAGAAATTCTCAGAGATAGATCATGATGGGAAACCCATGTGTTTTTACTCCAAATATAATGGCTTACAGTGGCCTTGACTCTAGCACCCCTGCCGACCTGCCGCTGCCAGTTTGGCCTATTAGCTTCTGAGATGCTCCAGGGTTAATTGCAGAATCCAAATGTCCAGCAGGACAGTCCAATGCCCAAGCATGGGCCATCATTCCATCCAATGGGCACCCGAGGTGCCACCGCCACCGTCCTCGCTGGCTTGGCCTATTAGACGAGATCTGACCCCTCCACCCACAACCCAGGTAGCAAAACCATCTAGTTCAACATTTGGTCATGGTCCAAACATTTCATGATCCATTGTGTAAGTCCCCGTCCACAGTGCTAAAAATACGACACGAAAATAATACATTGTACAATTACACACAAAATCCTTAGAACATTATTGTAAAAGGATGGAAAAACAGTCAATGGCTAAATCATGGCTGCCAACATAAGAGGTTAGGTGGGTGGGCAATCTTCTTCAAGTTGCAGGCAGTGGGATATGGGGATGAAGCCACCACCTAGCCCCTTTTTTTCTGCGATGCAGGGGTGCACTGGATGCAGGTAAGGTCCCGCCCGTACCTTTTATTACTGTACCTCTTCCGACTATCGCCCGGGAAGTTCCCAAACCAACCAAGACCGCCTTGCCTCAAATAAATACTATTTTGTTACAAATTCTATTAAGGCCTACCAAGAGAGGTCATAAGCAACAATTCATTTATTGTACTTGCCAAAACAAACAAGACAGTAGGGATGCAATGTATTAAAATATATATAATGGTTAGCCCCATGATCCCTTAAGAGTCTGTTGCACCTCTTTAGTGAAGCAGCTTCCACCTATTTGCATTCAAAATATTGAATCAGAAAACTTCTGCGATTGTTTTAGAAGGAAAGACAATGCCCTGGTGCTAATACATGTTTTATGCAAACCAATATAATGTAGAAAGAGCAAAATGTGAATAAGAAATGCCCATCCCATTTATAATGTATTAAAAAGGTGTTTGTTTCAGTCCATTAGACGTTTCCTAATGGAAGTCTTCCCTAAGAGCATGCAATTCTCCACAGTCCGCTCCCCTAGATCCAGCCGCTTATGGGTGATTGGATCCATCACCAGTATCTATCCCCAATCCTAATATTCCAGAGAAAGGCAACCATCTGTTGATCTCCTTCTGTGCTTTGTAATTAGCTCTTCAATCAGTGAAGTTTTTGATGCGGTTGATAACTTTTATAAACCTTCTGCCGCATTTACTGCAAAGGAAGGAAAGCCTACCACCCCCCTACCCTCCTGCCCTCCCCCTGCTGGAACCGGGCCAGTTCCTGCCCATGCAGCTTTTCGCTCCATTAATGTGAAAAACAAAAGGGGCCCGCAGAAATGAAAAGTGTTGAAGCCGGATGCGAACTTGAGTTGTTCGGCATAGCTCTGCTCCCTAGGTAAACGCGTTGCTGCCAAAGTTATCCTGTAACCTGTCACAAACCCGAAAATTGTATAAAAAGACAATCCCATGAAATTTGGGTAAACTACCGGTTCTTAAGCACACTAGCCTGTGCTAACTGCTTACAATGCAAGAAAAACACCCTCACACAACTGACTTAGAAATGTAGCCAAGAAACAAACAGCCCTGTACTTAATGAACAGTGGTGTGCTAGGGTAGGGACAGCGGGGCACTGGCCTCCCCTGCAAAATGCTGTGCCCCTCATCCCAGGGACAGATGAAGACCTGCCCTGGGAGTGTTCTGCTTAAAGTGGGCTTGTTGACTTTGCAGCAAAGCCCATTGCACATTGTGACTTTAATGGACTGCAATTACTCCTTTATCTTATGACTTATCTGATGGGTTCTGTATTCCATCCAAGAGCTTCCTAACAGCTGGGTAACTTAGTAGTGGGTGTACACTTATAAGATATTGAAAGTTACACAAGAAAGATTACTTTTTCAAAGTTAGTAATTAATTCTGCTACTTTAACATGGAAAAATCGGATTGCTTTATAGGGATAGTTAAATGGTCTAAATGTTACACAGCAAGGTGGAGGTTTGTGACAAATGTAATCTGTATCCTAGTGACTTTACTACAAAACGTTTTTTAGTGAATATTAAAGTGAGAAAAGTACAGTTGTGTAAAAGGAAGGCTTTTTCAGGCCTGCATTATTTTGCATTCTATGGCTTTATTTTTTTCTTTTCAGGGTGTGAAACAATTTTCTTTTGATTCAACATGTTTCACTAAGGATTTACATATTATAAGCTTACTTTAATTTGAGATATGTGTATTTTGCAAGTAAACTATCCCTCAAGCCTTCCCAAATCCCGAGGATATCATCGATGTATCTTTTTCTTTTTTCTTTTTCTTTCTATTTCTAAAAAAGGGCGTGTATAGTTGTCATTCTCCAATTCAATTGGTTTTGGAAGTGTTGAAATAGAAATGGTCACTGTTGATACACCTGTCATATTCATATTAGTGGATGGTGTCGCCTGATCTTTGTCGCTGCTTCAAGGGTCACTCGTGGGGTCGGAACTCTTACTATTGGCCTCTGTGGTTTATTCTGATTCCTATATTGCTGTTGTTTTAGTTGATAAAATTCCTGCAAAGAGTATACTATGGGCCTCATTACGAGTATGGAGATAGTCATGCCGCTTTTAGCGGCATGGCTACCCCCATACTGGGTACCGGATCCGGGTTCCTGGAATGGGGAAATACCGGGGCATTCCGACCTTGGAGGACCCGGTAATTCCCTTTCCCGGGCTCAATGGGAATGGGGAGGATGCTAACAACGGGCCCGTTAATGACACATCCTGGTCTGCTAGCGGGTCCAGCTAAGGACGCCTGGTTTTACCAGACATCCTTAGCGGGACCCGCGAGCAGACCTCGTAATGAGGCGGTAGAGGATTAATGGCGCCGGCAGCTCTACCAGCACTGTTAACCCTATACCTCACTCGTTGTAATGAGGCCCTATGTTTCTTGAGTAGTCTAATGTATCTCTTTGGAATGTACTTATCTCTAGCATAATTAAAAGTCTGTTTCTTGACATTTTGATAAATTGTACATACATATGTCTTTCAGAACCCACTGTGACCCTTAGATGACTGCATTTCTGCATCATCATTACAATGAGAGGCTCCTGTTTCTAGGTAGGCTCCATTCACAATGATACGCACCCCTTTTTAGAAATAGGAAGACCAGGAGAGGAGAAAGCTAAGAGGGAAGAAAAAGACAGAAAATTAGTTATCAACATTTCTACTAAATCCTTCACCAAACTACAAATGTATCTCCTCAGCTTAGACCTATCATTTGTACCTATGAACAATTCCAATTTATTCGAGGAAGAAATCAACATAGCCAAATTGACAAGGAAAATGAGACTCAACCTATTCTTTGGCTCAATTCCACATATTGAAGAATGATCACAAATATTTGACTTCCTTCAAATGAAATCCAAAAGCACATTTAATCCATCAATACACAATTCAGTACTAGCGATATTTGAATCCAAAATGGTGATAGATCTTAAATCCAGCAAATTATTTGATATACAAGGAGAAAATATGAGAAAACATCAGTTTAAATTACTAACACAACTATTTGAAGACAGATCAATTGAAATTAAACCTGCAGATAAGGGAGGGGCTATTGTCATCATGGACGTTTATCAGAAGAGTTGTGTTCACCTTTTAAATGACAATGATACTTACATGCTACTAGAGAATGACTCAACATCCAACATTCAACCTATCATTGGGCAGGTTCTAAGCAATGTCCTAACAGAGGAATGGATCCTGGAAAAAAGAAGAGATTTCTGAGTTAATACATGTCCTATTACACCTGTTTTTTACAGACTTCCGAAAATTCATAAGAACTTGCAAGACCCTCCATTCAGACCTGTTGTTTCTGCAACTGATAGAATCTTTGATCCCATAGTGCAACATTTAGACAGACTCCTGAAACCACTAGTACAGAAAACCCCTACTTATTTGAGAGATACCACTCACTTCCTGAACACATTAGGAGAACTTGAGACATTTAATAATAACTGAACTCTATTTACCTTAGACGTCCAAAGTCTTTACACTCCTATCCCACATAGCAAAGGCCTTGAAGCAATGGAATGGCTTTTACTTCAAGAAGAGTACTTCCAATCCAATAAGATTTTTACATTAGAATTGACCAAGATGATTCTTTCCAACAACTTGTTCAGAAATAATCACCAATTCCATTTGCATATCTCTGGAACATTGATGGGCTCAGCTATGGCACCTGTTTATGCAAACATATTCATGTACACATTTGAATTTCACAATATCACAAAGCACCCCATTTGGCCAAGTAAATTAGCAACTTGTAAAAAATACATCAACAACATCTTTGGGATTTGGAAAGGTTTAAGAGATGAATGTACAATGTTTTTAAGTACCTCCATGAATACAAGCCAAGAATCAAATTTACGGTAGAGATAGGATCCCCAAGTGTTCCCTTTTTAGATGTAAAGATTACACCATCAATAATACCCTAAGCACATCAATTTATAGGAAACCAACTGATATCAGTAACACCATTCATTATACCTGCTACCATCTGCAACACTTGAAGAATAATCTTTCCCTGAGCCAACTATTAAGATTGGGAAGAATTATCTCGGATAAAAATGAATGTATTGAGTCTGCCAAAGACCAAATAGAAAGATTCAAAGCCAGAGGCTATCCAGACTTGGTCTTATCAGAAGCTAAAACCAAAAGTATTACAAACTATAGAATGTCTATATTCAAAAATAATATAAACAAAGATGATTCACCACTGATATAGCTAACCAAATTCTTGAAACAAAGTATGCAAATCAATTGTCTCCTCAAAAACAACTGGAAGATTACACGTCTAGACCCACAATTTTGTAAATTATTCCCTAGACTAGCGATGACAGCATATACGAGATGATGCAACCAAGATCGGCCAGTGAAAGCCGAAAGGATTGTGAATCAGAGCCAACTATTTCTCAACAAACCGAAAACACCTGTCCCTCGCTAAATTGCTGCCATTGCATCAATGTCCAAAAAGGTGACCAAGTGCGACATCCACGCACAGGCCAAAAAATCTAATTGCATCAATACGCCACTTGTGACTCTAAATGTGTCATATACTGACTCCTCCGTCCCTGTGGCACATACAGCTGTCGATAAACAGAATGGCAGACCTGCTATGTGCACACCCAGTAGCATGCACCCCTCTTGCTCCTGTGGTGCTGTGATCCTCCTATTGGGTGTGTCCTGACTCAGGCCTTTACCTTTGTATATCTTTGGGAAGCTAAAATGTTATATAGCTCATGGTGGTCAGTCGTTTTGGGGTATGCCACTCTATGTATTACTGTTAATGTAGGCTAGTAAACCACTTGCTCATCATATCACGACACTGTGCAGTGAGAGCATAGCAGGATATGCAGCCACGTATTTTAAAATATCCCATTCAATCCACTGAAAGCCCTGCATTTAAATATCTGGACCGCATGTCCCTAATGTGCTAAAGCCTTGCCTCCAGATCAAGTTAAGCAGGACACAGCAGGCGGGGAAGGCAAACCTTACTCAAAGCTGACACTGGTATTAGGCAACCTTTCCCTTCACCCCGTGCCAGCTGGTGCGAATAGCATGAAAAATATTCTGAGTAGGGGTGCACTCGTTTCAATTAATGTGTGTTTATGCTTCGGAAGGGCATGGCGTTATAACAGCTGACCAAAGCATTTGAAACTCTTCAGTGTTTATAATGTCTTTCAATAACCGCCCCACGCAACATATACGATCAGCAAACGGGAACCTTGTCCACTGTTTGGTTCCAACTGATATCTCAGCTAAAGAGCTCTCAAAGCTTGTGTTGTCTATGATGTCCCCAATGCAGGCGATGCAGCAAACAGGCAAAAAGAAGCAGAGAGTACTTGGGGAAAATTGACATGAAGTAAAATATCCACATGGCATTCTGCTGTTGCAGTTCACGTTTCACAACTCAATCTGCAAACTTGAACTTTCCATGCCAATGAGGGGACTTGAACTTGCAATTGTTAAGCACATGCCTCCCCCTGCTGCAGATAATCCCCTGCTCTACCCATTGAGCTATTAGGATCCCCTCTCCACCTCAGTGTGCCTTCCATGGAAGTGGTAACTATTGGTCTGCTACAATGGGTTTTCAGCCTCTTTCGGCTGCAGAGAAGAGGAACACTCGGTTGTAGGTGCCTGCTGTCTGGGACAGCACAAAGCTGAGCCAAAATCAATACTATTTTGTTACAAATTCTATTAAGGCCTACCAAAAGAGGTCATAAGCAACAATTCATTTGTTGTACTTTCCAAATCAAACAAGGCAGCAGGGATGCACTGTATTAAAATATATATAATGGTTAGCCCCATGATCCCTTAAGAGTCTGTTTCACCTCTTTAGTGAAGCAGCTTCCACCTATTTGCATTCAAAATATTGAATCAGAAAACATTTGTGATTCTTTTACAAGGAAAGACAATGCCCTGGTGGTAATACATGTTTTATGCAAACCAATATAATGTAGAAAGAACAAAATGTGAATAAGAAATGCCCATCCCATTTATATTGTATTAAAAAGGTGTTTGTTTCAGTCCATTAGACGTTTCCTAATGGAAGTCTTCCCTAAGAGCATGCAATTCTCCACAGTCCGCTCCCCTAGATCCAGCCTCTTATGGGTGATTGGATCCATCACCAGTATCTATCCCCAATCCTAATATTCCAGAGAAAGGCAACCATCTGTTGATCTCCTTCTGTGCTTTGTAATTAGCTCTTCAATCAGTGAAGTTTTTGATGCCGTTGATAGCTTTTATAAACCTTCTGCCGCATTCGCTGCAAAGGAAGGAAAGCCTACCACCCCCCTACCCTCCTGCCCTCCCCCTGCTGGAACCGGGCCAGTTCCTGCCCATGCAGCTTTTCGCTCCATCAATGTGAAAAACAAAAGGGGCCCGCAGAAATGAAAAGTGTTCAAGCCGGATGCGAACCTGAGTTGTTCGGCATTGCTCTGCTCCCTAGGTAAACGCGTTGCTGCCAAAGTTATCCTGTAACCTGTCACAAAACCGAAAATTTAATAAAACCGGGTAACCTAGTAGTGGGTGTACATTACAAGATATTTAAAGTCACACTAGAAAGATTACTTTTTGAAAGTTAGTAATTAATGCTGCTACTTTAACATGGAAAAATTGGACTGCTTTATAGGGATAGTAAAATGGTCTTTAAAAGTTGCACAGCAAGGTGGAGGTTTGTGACAAATGTAATCTTTATCCCAGTGACTTTACTACAAAACATTTTTTAGTGATTATTAAAGTGAGAAAAGTACAGTTGTATAAAAGGAAGGCTTTTTTCAGGCTTGCATTATTTTGCATTCTTTGGCTTCAATGTTTTCCTTTCAGGTCGTGAAAAATGAAACAACAACAATATTCTGTTGATTCAACATGTTTCACTAAGGATATACATATTATAAGCTTACTTTAATTTGAGATATGTGTATTTTGCAAGTAAACTATCCCTCAAGCCTTCCCAAATCCCGAGGATATCATCGATGTATCTTTTTCTTTTTTATTTTTCTTCCTATTTCTAAAAAAGGGCGTGTATAGTTGTCGTTCTCTAATTCAATTGGTTTCGGAAGTGTTGAAATAGAAATGGTCACTGTTGATACACCTGTCATATTCATATTAGTGGATGGTGTCGCCTGATCTTTGTCGCTGCTTCAAGGGTCACTCGTGGGGTCGGAACTCTTACTATTGGCCTCTGTGGTTTATTCTGATTCCTATATTGCTGTTGTTTTAGTTGATAAAATTCCTGCAAAGAGTATACTATGGGCCGCATTACGAGTATGGAGATAGTCATGCCGCTTTTAGCGGCATGGCTACCCCCATACTGGGTACCGGATCCGGGTTCCTGGAATGGGGAAATACCGGCCATTCCGACGTTGGAGGGCCCGGTAATTCCCTTTCCCGGGCTCAATGGGAATGGGGAGGATGCTAACAACGGGCCCGTTAATGACACATCCTGTTCTGCTAGCGGGTCCAGCTAAGGACGCCTGGTTTTACCAGACATCCTTAGCGGGACCCGCGAGCAGACCTCGTAATGAGGCGGTAGAGGATTAATGGCGCCGGCAGCTCTACCAGCACTGTTAACCCTCTACCTCACTCGTTGTAATGAGGCCCTATGTTTCTTGAGTAGTCTAATGTATCTCTTTGGAATGTACTTATCTCTAGCATAATTAAAAGTCTGTTTCTTGACATTTTGGTAAATTGTACATACATATGTCTTTCAGAACCCACTGTGACCCTTAGATGACTGCATTTCTGCATCATCATTACAATGAGAGGCTCCTGTTTCTAGGTAGGCTCCATTCACAATGATACGCACCCCTTTTTAGAAATAGGAAGACCAGGAGAGGAGAAAGCTAAGAGGGAAGAAAAAGACAGAAAATTAGTTATCAACATTTCTACTAAATCCTTCACCAAACTACAAATGTATCTCCTCAGCTTAGGCCTATCATTTGTACCTATGAACAATTCCAATTTATTCGAGGAAGAAATCAACATAGCCAAATTGACAAGGAAAATGAGACTCAACCTATTCTTTGGCTCAATTCCACATATTGAAGAATGATGACAAATATTTGACTTCCTACAAATGAAATCCAAAAACATCTTTAATCCATCAATACACAATTCAGTACTAGCGATATTTGAATCCAAAATGGTGAAAGATCTTAAATCCAGCAAATGCTTTGATATACAAGGAGAAAATATGAGAAAACATCAGTTTAAATTACTAACACTACTATTTGAAGACAGATCAATTGAAATTAAACCTGCAGATAAGGGAGGGGCTATTGTCATCATGGACGTTTATCAGAAGAGTTGTGTTCAACTTTTAAATGACAATGATACTTACATGCTACAAGAGAATGACTCAACATCCAACATTCAACCTATCATTGGGCAGGTTCTAAGCAATGTCCTAACAGAGGAATGGATCCCAGAAAAAAGAAGAGATTTCTGAGTTAATACATGTCCTATTACACCTGTTTTTTACAGACTTTCGAAAATTCATAAGAACTTGCAAGACCCTCCATTCAGACCTGTTGTTTCTGCAACTGATAGAATCTTTGATCCCATAGTGCAACATTTAGACAAACTCCTGAAACCACTAGTACAGAAAACCCCTACTTATTTGAGAGATACCACTCACTTCCTGAACACATTAGGAGAACTTGAGACATTTGATAATAACTGAACTCTATTTACCTTAGACGTCCAAAGTCTTTACACTCCTATCCCACATAGCAAAGGCCTTGAAGCAATGGAATGGCTTTTACTTCAAGAAGAGTACTTCCAATCCAATAAGATTTTTACATTAGAATTGACCAAGATGATTCTTTCCAACAACTTGTTCAGAAATAATCACCAATTCCATTTGCATATCTCTGGAACATTGATGGGCTCAGCTATGGCACCTGTTTATGCAAACATATTCATGTACACATTTGAATTTCACAATATCACAAAGCACCCCATTTGGCCAAGTAAATTAGCAACTTGTAAAAAATACATCAACAACATCTTTGGGATTCGGAAAGGCCCAAGAGATGAATTTACAATGTTTTTAAGTACCTCCATGAATGCAAGCCAAGAATCAAATTTACGGTAGAGATAGGATCCCCAAGTGTTCCCTTTCTAGATGTAAAGATTACACCATCAATAATACCCTAAGCACATCCATTTATAGGAAACCAACTGATATCAATAACACCATTCATTATACCTGCTACCATCTGCAACACTTGAAGAATACTCTTCCCCTGAGCCAACTATTAAGATTGGGATGAATTATCTCGGATAAAAATGAATGTATTGAGTGCCAAAGACCAAATAGAAAGATTCAAAGCCAGAGGCTAGCCAGACTTGGTCTTATCAGAAGCTAAAACCAAAAGTATTACAAACTATAGAATGTCTATATTCAAAAATAATATAAACAAAGATGATTCACCACTGATATAGCTAACCAAATTCTTGAAACAAAGTATGCAAATCAATTGTCTCCTCAAAAACAACTGGAAGATTACACGTCTAGACCCACAATTTTGTAAATTATTCCCTAGACTAGCGATGACAGCATATACGAGATGATGCAACCAAGATCAGCCAGTGAAAGCCGAAAGGATTGTGAATCAGAGCCAACTATTTCTCAACAAACCGAAAACACCTGTCCCTCGCTAAATTGCTGCCATTGCATCAATGTCCAAAAAAGTGACCAAGTGCGACATCCACGCACAGGCCAAAAAATCTAATTGCATCAATACGCCACTTGTGACTCTAAATGTTTCATATACTGACTCATCTGCCCCTGTGGCACATACAGCTGTCGATAAACAGAATGGCAGACCTGCTATGTGCACACCCAGTAGCATGCACCCCTCTTGCTCCTGTGGTGCTGTGATCCTCCTATTGGGTGTGTCCTGACTCAGGCCTTTACCTTTGTATATCTTTGGGAAGCTAAAATGTTATATAGCTCATGGTGGTCAGTCGTTTTGGGGTATGCCACTCTATGTATTACTGTTAATGTAGGCTAGTAAACCACTTGCTCATCATATCACGACACTGTGCAGTGAGAGCATAGCAGGATATGCAGCCACGTATTTTAAAATATCCCATTCAATCCACTGAAAGCCCTGCATTTAAATATCTGGACCGCATGTCCCTAATGTGCTAAAGCCTTGCCTCCAGATCAAGTTAAGCAGGACACAGCAGGCGGGGAAGGCAAACCTTACTCAAAGCTGACACTGGTATTAGGCAACCCTTCCCTTCACCCCGTGCCAGCTGGTGCGAATAGCATGAAAAATATTCTGAGTAGGGGTGCACTCATTTCAATTAATGTGTGTTTATGCTTCGGAAGGGCATGGCGTTATAGCAGCTGACCAAAGCATTTGAAACTCTTCAGTGTTTATAATGTCTTTCAATAACCGCCCCACGCAACATATACGATCAGCAACCGGAGACCTTGTCCACTGAGTGGTTCCAACTGATATCTCAGCTAAAGAGCTCTCAAAGCTTGTGTTGTCTATGATGTCCCCAGTGCAGGCGATGCAGCAAACAGGCATAAAGAAGCAGAGAGTACTTGGGGAAAATTGACATGAAGTAAAATATCCACATGGCATTCTGCTGTTGCAGTTCACGTTTCACAACTCAATCTGCAAACTAGAACTTTCCATGCCAATGAGGGGACTTGAACTTGCAATTGTTAAACACATGCCTCCCCCTGCTGCAGATAATCCCCTGCTCTACCCATTGAGCTATTGGGATCCCCTCTCCACCTCAGTGTGCCCTCCATGGCAGTGGTAACTATTGGTCTGCTACAATGGGTTTTCAGCCTCTTTCGGCTGCAGAGAAGAGGAACACTCGGTTGTAGGTGCCTGCTGTCTAGGACAGCACAAAGCTGAGGCAAAATAAATACTATTTTGTTACAAATTCTGTTAAGGCCTACCAAAAGAAGTCATAAGCAACAATTCATGTGTTGTACTTGCCAAAACAAACAAGGCAGCAGGGATGCACTGTATTAAAATATATATAATGGTTAGCCCCATGATCCTTTAAGAGTTTGTTGCACCTCTTTAGTAAATCAGCATCCACCTATTTGCATGCAAAATATTGAATCAGAAAACTTCTGCGATTGTTTTAGAAGAAAGACAATGCCCTGGTGCTAATACATGTTTTATGCAAACCAATATAATGTAGAAAGAGCAAAATGTGAATAAGAAATGCCCATCCCATTTATATTGTATTAAAAAGGTGTTTGTTTCAGTCCATTAGACGTTTCCTAATGGAAGTCTTCCCTAAGAGCATGCAATTCTCCACAGTCCGCTCCCCTAGATCCAGCCTCTTATGGGTGATTGGATCCATCATCAGTATCTATCCCCAATCCTAATATTGCAGAGAAAGGCAACCATCCGTTGATCTCCTTCTGTGCTTTGAAATTAGCTCTTCAATCAGGGAAGTTTTTTTATGCCGTTGATGGCTTGTATAAACCTTCTGCCACTTTAACTGCAAAGGAAGGAAAGCCTACTCCCCCCTGTTGCCCCTGCTAGAACTGGGCCAGTTCCTGCCCATGCAGCTTTTCGCTCCATGAATGAGAACAACTAGAGGAGCCCACAGAAATGAAAAGTGCCTAAGCCAGATCCGAACCTGAGTTGTTTGGCATTGCTCTGCTCCCTAGGTAAACGCGTTGCTGCCAAAGTTATCCTGTAACCTGTCACAACACCGAAAATTTAATAAAACCGGGTAACCTAGTAGTGGGTGTACATTACAAGATATTTAAAGTCACACAAGAAAGATTACTTTTTGAAAGTTAGTAATTAATGCTGCTACTTTAACATGGAAAAATCGGATTGCTTTATAGGGATAGTAAAATGGTCTTTAAAAGTTGCACAGCAAGGTGGAGGTTTGTGACAAATGTAATCTTTATCCCAGTGACTTTACTACAAAACGTTTTTTAGTGATTTTTAAAGTGAGAAAAGTACAGTTGTATAAAAGGAAGGCTTTTTTCAGGCTTGCATTATTTTGCATTCTTTGGCTTCAATGTTTTCCTTTCAGGGCGTGAAAAATGAAACAACAACAATATTCTTTTGATTCAACATGTTTCACTAAGGATTTACATATTATAAGCTTACTTTAATTTGAGATATGTGTATTTTGCAAGTAAACTATCCCTCAAGCCTTCCCAAATCCCGAGGATATCATCGATGTATCTTTTTCTTTTTTCTTTTTCTTCCTATTTCTAAAAAAGGGCGTGTATAGTTGTCGTTCTCCAATTCAATTGGTCTTGGAAGTGTTGAAATAGAAATGGTCACTATTGATACACCTGTCATATTCATACTAGTGGATGGTGTGGCCTGATCTTTATCGCTGCTTGAGGGGTCACTCGTGGGGTTGGAACTCTTACTATTGGCCTTAGTGGTTTATTCTGATTCCTATATTGCTGTTGGTTTAGTTGATAATATTCCTGCAAAGAGTAGACTATAATTCATGGAAAAAAGTGCGCCGAAATCAGTGGTGCAAGCTGGCGCAAGCATGAACAAGCCAGCGCACGCATGCGAATCGCAAGTGTGCGATTCATGGAAGGCCCTGCATGTGTACTTTCCGCGATGTGTGCCAAATCCGTGCGTGGCCCACACCGGCGCACACGTCACTTCCACATCCTGAACGCAGTGCACAAAGCGCACAGCGAAAGCGCACATCAGCGCACACATCAAAAAATGGGGCGGAACAGGGGGCAGAACACGCGGAATGGGGAACAACGCATGGAAATAAGGGCATAACTGAGGAAGTACCGCTAGGAAGCACACGGAATGCCCACACGCACACAAACTACACGTATTCATGGAATAGAACAGGGAAAACCTGCGCATGTCAAAACACACGCACACGCACAATTAGTCCGCCACTCGAAAGCAGGCGGAAGCGCCTGCGCACAGCATAAAAGTGTGCCCAAACAACAAACAAGCATATACAGCTACGATGGATGTCCCGTTCCTCGCAGCAGTGATCGTGGGACACCGCAAGAGGAGGAGAATAGCCAGGCCCTGCATTTTTTTATCCAGGACCAGCCATTTTGGGATGCCTGATGACCAGGTCTATGGCAGGTATAGGTTTCCACCTCGTATCCTCCTAGAGCTGGTCAGGGAGTGGAAGGATGAACTCACATCACCCACCCTGTGCTCCCAAGCTGTCATGATTCCTGCCCCTCATGTCCCCAGCCCTCCAAGATGTCAGGCTGGAGCCAGGCCACGATCACCTACATGGCCTGCAAGGGCCTCTGCATCCCTCCAAAGACCCACTTGGAGTCAAACTTGGCGCTTGTAGCACCAGACTTACTCACTCCCATAGGATAACATTGGGGATTGAACTTGTAGTGCATTGATGGGGACAAGATGGATGCCCCCACATATTTCGGTTCCCAGAACTGCATGTGCAGTCTAGTCTTTTGGATGTGGTTCAGCCCAGAGACACCTGGGATACCCAAAGACTATTTAAGCCACCCCCAGGCTGAGAAACATGCTTTGTGTTTTCTGCACCTGCAGCGTGACACTCACCATGTTCGGATCGGTCTCCAAAAGGCCTGCATCTTTCTTCTGCGCTCAGCTCCTGCAAGAACAAGAACAATGTTAGGAACAGCCTTACCTTGCGGCGCTTCTGCCCATCATTCATCGCTTCTTCTGTTCTGCGGGCATCTTCGGCAGTGTCATTACCATCCCGGCAAGCCACTTCCTATGGAATAGGGAAACGAACAGAAAAAAAGCATTAGTAAGCATTCTGCAAAATCTTCACAAATTTTTAGACTGTACGAGCTTCAAACGCTTACCTGAATCCCAGCCGCTCTGAGGGAACTCTGTCTCCGGAACTTCTCATCCATCTGCAAGAGGGAAATGACACTCCAGGTTAGCGTGGAAACATCTAGAGGCGCCGCATACCGCGCTTACTCACCGCATTTCTTCTTCATAACCGGCATCCATGCTGAAAACGTCGGGGCACCTAAAAGACACAGAGAAAGAATTCAGTTCAATACAAATACGAAAGGGTCGCATCGCGCATTGCGCTCTCACTCACATTTAGCGCTACTCATCTCAGCAGTACGTCGCCATCCCCGGACGCCGGCCTTCATCTAAGGAAGGAACGGAACAAAGTTATAGAACTGTTCAAAAGACTCATTATACTTACCTGTCGGACTCTTTCCAGTGAAGTAACTAGGCAGCAACGAGCCCGCATCAATCAACGCGCCCCTGCGCTGAAAGCAGGACGGAGAGCACACTTTCCAAGAAAACAAGGTGAGCTGTGGATCAAAGGGAAGGGTTGGACCCCGGGAAAGAAGGGGTTCAAGCACACATAGACAATAGGGAGTTAAAATCTACCAATCCTGTGTTTCAGGCCCAGTCTCCAGACGAGTAGACTCCAGGGAAGGGTTCGAGGTCGTAAGAGGTCAGAACAGGCTGAGTGACGTCCCCGTGGATACCAGGTGAGCATTACACAAGCATTGAGCCCCTTGGAGAAGGTGCTCAATGTACTGCATTTTTTGGCCACTGGGTCATTTCAGCGGACAACTGTCATAGTGGGGGGTGTCTCACAGGCCACGCAGTCACGCTGCCAACCCCTCAGTCCGCAGGCACATATACATGCCCAGAACACCTGCAGAAAGGCAGGCCATGGTCCTGGACTTCTACAGGGTGGCACACTTCCCCAAAGTGCTCGGTGTCATAGATTGCACCCATGTGGCCCAACGTCCACCTAGGGCCACTGAACACATCTATCGAAACCGCATGCACTGGCATTACATCAACGTGCAGGTGGTATGCAATGCCAAGGGAATCATCCCCTCTGCCTATGCAAACTATCCAGGATAGTTTCATATTCAGAATGTCCGCCCTGAGCCGGGCCCTGGAAGCTGGGAAGCATGGTGACACATGACTCATTGGTGAGTACAAATGCCTGTGCACATGCATACATGTCACACACAGACAAATACACAAGCCCAACTAATGACAAGTATTATCACCTTACCAGGGGACAGTGCCTACCCTCTGAGCACCTACATGATGATGCCCATACGGAACCCCACCTCACCACCCCAGGTAAGATACAACGCAGCCCATACTGCAACCAGGGCCATAGTGGAGCGCACATTCGGAGTGCTCAGTCACGCTTCCGCTCCCTTGACCACTCTGGTGGACAGCTACTATATGCACCCCCAGTAGTGTGCAGGATCATTGTGGCAGAATGTGTCCTCACAACATTGCAACAAGGTATGGCGTACCAGTGGACATGGTGGTGCCCCCACACCCCCAACCAAACGCACGGCTGCTGCGCATTGGAGGGGAAAGGGCATGTGGCGAGGCAACCCGTGCCCAGCTAGTGGCCACATGTTTCACCTAAACTCCTACCCCTGCGTAGTGCACACAGGCCTGGCACATACCAGGTCCCAATCGATGATGAGAAAGGGACAGTCAACTGTCACTACCTTACCACCCTGAAAATGTGCCCACAGAAGTGCCACATTGTGTGCATCCCTAGCTAATTAAACACAACCAATCCCATGTGACCAAAGGGAACACATGCAAGGCACCCCTCCCCCCCCTGCTAAACAGGGCATGAAAGGACTGGTATGCCACCCAAAACCCTCCCAACACTCCTGAAACCGAACTGCCACACCATACCATGGTATGCAACGGCAAAACATCCAACCATACGCACAACACATGACACAATAGTCATGAAGTGCGACGTGAGAAATGTAAATAGGCACCAGACAATTATACCTGACATGGAATCAGAAGAAAGGAGTGACCAAAACCTCACAGCCTGAAAACGGTGGCACAAATGCTTGCCACCAGTGGTGCAACCAACAAAAGTCAGAATGCCTGTTGCCATGCACATTGGACAATCGCAAATTGCCCTATCAAACACTGCACACTGCAGAGCACAGTTGGGGTGCATTGCATTGGTGAAAACCCTTCTGCATCATTTCAAAAAATGGCATTCAACCAAATATTACCCTGTCATGCATGCACACGATCAATGACTCGGAAGTGAGCATGGATTGTTGTGACACATCATGCTTGAGAAGGCAATTTGGGTGCACGAGTTTGCATGGCGTCAATGTAGTTTTGGGGGGGTGCTGCCTAAGTGTATTTGTCTGTATGGACATGCCTAGAATACATGCATGTGAAATGAAGTGAATGCCATTGTCCCGTACACAGCACATGTGAACATAACACCAAGGACCCCCTTGTGTGTCAAACCACCCCATCCCCTGACACCTCAAAAGAAAGCACTACATTGCATCAGCCATTGGCCAGCAGAACATATCATGTACAAGGTACCCCACATCAGCAATGGCAGACAGTGACCCATTACTGAATCATAGAAATCCATAATATGACCTACACACAACTTCATCAAAGCACATCAATGAGGGAGGGAACAAGGGAGAAGAACAGTACATTCCTACATGTCCTTCAAACAGTCCACAGTGCGATAATGAACTTGAAAAGCAAAGTACATATTACAATTGCCTGGGCCAATAAAGGAATGTTGGATGACATAACTAGCATCAGCATTCCTATGCGTGACGGCAATAGTTGCAGTGCAGGAGTCACATAAGGAGGTGAGTGATGGAAGAGGAGGGAAGAGGTGAGGAGAGTAACAAAACAAGTGACAAACTGTGGTAGGTCTACAAAGAATCAAGATAGTGCTGGGGAGGGGGAGAAGAAAGACAGAAGGGAAAGCGGGAAGAGATGACCTGTAACCAGTGGTGGAGGGACTAATGATCAAACAGGGGGGCATTCGAGTGATAAGGCATGTGGACAGGTCTAGACAGGGCCACCTTTGTGGGCTTTTGGTAGTGATGGCAGGCTTAAGCATCCTGGTTGGCCGGATTGTCACAAGGGCCAAGTGCAAACAGTGGGAGGGGAAGCAGGTCCAGGACACAAACAGGAAATTTAAATCACGAACAATGTAGTCATAACTCAGATGTCACATCCAAACACCAGCCAGGGCTGGGAAATGTCCAAAGTGGTGCTAGCAAGGAATGGGTGTTTGTTGAAATGCGTGGTGACAGGGGTAACTCAGCGTGCAGCCTTCATGTGGCATATCAAAATCACTGCGGGGAAACTGTCCCAATTCAACATTCTCAGCACATGGACCCCTCCCACCATCAGTGTGTTGTAAGCAGCCAAAGAGTGCATGGCACCAGCTACAGCAGTAAGTGCATCAACATATACAGTCAATACATAACAAACATCTCAAGCAACATGATGAAATGCACAGTCAGCTTAATACTCACCAAAGTGAAGTGCAGACATGCATTGGAGAAACCATCTGGAATACCCATTAGGGGTGAACACACAAGTAGAGCTGCAGGCTGGCCACAGATATGATGGAAGCCCAATGCCCATGTGTGATATGCTGTTACACTGAGCCATCCTTGCAAGCCCATGGAAAAGGGAAGCAGGAGTAGCATATGTGTCAGGACCCCAAGCAAAACACATACACAAGACAAGCCTGAATGGGCCCAGCTGGAACACACAGTGGATGCCTTTCCGATGTCACAAAGCACCACACTGTCACATGTATGCACAATAGACAAAATAAAGTTGAAAAAAAAATAATTCAAAAGAAAATACAAATTAAATCAAATAATCAATTCAAATAAAAAAATTAAAAGAGTAATGAAACAAACAAAAACTAAATCAATAAAATTGAAGAAAACCAGAAAAAAAACATAACAAATAAAAAGCAAAGTGAAATCATTGAAAAAGAACAACAAAATAATGAAAAAAATAAATAAAATGAAAAATGAAAATAAAAAGATAACATACTTACCAAAAACCATAAAATTTGGATGAAAAATCAAAAATATTTTAAGAAAAAAAACTGCAGGAAAAAGAAAAAACAATTTGCAGGAAAAAAATATCAAAAATTGCCATATATGACCCGGGGGTGGGAGGGACACCCAGAAGGGGGGAGGTACAGAGTGCACGACAACACCCAAATGTGTAGATGTAGAGGTAAAAAAAAAAAACTCACTGGGCTCAGCGACTGCACGGCCCAACCTATGTGGGGTTGTCATCCGCACCCTCTGGATCTGAATCAGAAGGTTGACGTGGTGCAGTTGACTCACCACGCCTAGCCGCACCTTACCCCTCAAAAGCAGCAAGTATGCGGGTTTGGTAAACCAGGTCCTGGCAGGCAATGAGACTGAGGTCAGCATGCATTACCTCAAGTGTCGCACGTGCTTCCTCCTGCAGGGTCTGACGTGTGAGATGGAGTTCTGCTTGCATGGCCTCACATGACAAACGGAGTGACTCCCGGCTTGCATGGAGTTTAGCTGAGATGGTTCTTTCAAGCTGTACCATCCTGTCTTCTGTCCGCCTACACTGATTCATCTTGAGGTCAGCTAGAGTAGATCGGAGGACTTGTTGTTCCACCCTCAGGGCCTCATGGTGTGCCTCTGCTTGAGCATTAAGTGTTTCATGCAGAGCCACCATTTCAGCCCGGCGCGCCCTGTCATACGCCGTCATGCCCAGCCTGAGTGAGCGGCTTGTGGACTGCATAGCCCGCTGATGGAGCACCATTTGCCTTACAGAGGGGAGGATGGAATGGGCCACACTTTCCATACCTTGAGCAATCATCTCAACTGCTCACCCCTGTTGCTATGTTATGGCAATCATGGAACTCTCCCACTCAGTTGAACCCGGTGGCACAAGGCCAACATGTTGCTGGACACCACACCTGCTGGTCCCAAGGAGCCGTGGTCCTTGCTGGGTTGGTGCCACCCGCAGCTGCAGGACTGCATCCCTCCGTCGACCTGATGTCCCAGAAACATGGCCAACTGGTGTCGAGTGTGACCGTGCACCTGTAACTACCACAGGTGGACATTCCAACCCTGCTTGGCCCCCTACTGCAGGTGTTGCAGAAGGCCATCCAACACAGGATCACCTACAAGCGACGACACGTCATGATGCAGATCCGGCTCAAAATAGTGGTCAGAGGATACATCAGAGCCTGATTCAGAGTCAGCTCTGGACACGATGGCCTGAAGCACCTGTGGCTTCTCGTGGGCTGCCACCCCATGACCACCACTGGTGCTTGGTTGGTCATGTGAACGGACCACCGTGTCTGGGATGACATCTTCATCCTCTGCCGCCAGTGCGTCATCACCTGCAACACAAAGAAAAGAAACAAGAACACGCATGTCAGTAGCACACACCACACACATACAGTTCACAACATTGTCAGACAAATAATGCAACAGCCATGTCGCAGGCAACTCAAACCCCAACATGCATCCAGTGGCATTGGAATGCAGGGCCATCCCAAAAGCAGAAATGGATGTGTACAAAATGTGAATGCAACACACGTATTGCATGTTGCACATCACCTGCATCACACACAACCTCTAAAAGGCATATATCCAATCCCAAAATGAGAGATGTGAACAAGCACCTAGCATAAGCATGTGTTAACACACAAACAAACACAGCTAAAATGTAACCAAACACACCATAATACATGTAACATGCATGTTCATGTGCTGCACTCAACTACAATCAACTATGCACAGTACATGTGTCATAGGAGGCACCTACACTAGTACATTTTCATACTGTGAGAGGAGGGACATGGGTACATACATGTGAGGTCAACATCACACAGCACCATCATGATTGCACATTGAAGGGCTTAACTTGGCACAAGAGTGGGTGTGTGAATTGCAGTGCATGTGTAGCCCCTCAACTTAGAACATCAAGACGTACGTTGTGATGACAATATTCAGACATTATGGCAGTGTAACGACAATTGCAGCTAATATGTGCAAATGGCATGCACCAGGTAGCATGGTTTCCGTGAAACACCCGCCTTCTGGCCAATAGCAGGGAGGCATGCATGGCAATGGCATGTTCCACGCAGAACTGTGCATTGCCAGACAGTGTAGGTGTGCGTGTATTGCATTTCGTTAGTCAAATGTCACTACAGCCGATGAGAAGTGGACATGATGGAGGAGAGGTGAGGAACCATCCATAGTACATCCATACATGTAGATGAAAGCACCAGTGGAAAAGTAGTCATGGGCCTGTAACTGGGGGAGCCATGGCCATAATACAGATGTGCACAGCCTAATGTCATGCATGATGACACACAGACCTATCGAAGGAAACTCTATACTGGCTCTGTCTGACACAGCATGTCAAGAGCACCAATCGATGCGCGGGCCACGCCACCCGCCCACTTTCTCTCGATTGAGTGTTTTTGCATATGCATATTCATTCACTCTTACATTGATCTCTGTTTCACATACCAGCGTTTTAAGTAATGAACATTCTTTGTGGACGCAGCCTGTACAAGCTGCCGCACTGACACATGGGTATGAGCCAGTACTCATCCCCCTCCAGCTGTGAGCTAATGACTCCCCCTTAGTTCCTGCAGCCGAGCTCAGCCACGCCCTCCTCCCTCAGGACCCATATCACGGGTTACCTAGCAACCATACCACGCTTCCGCCACGGCGTGACTCGGCAAAGTGAGCGGATTTTGACAGGTTGAGGTGACGCCGCGGGCTTGGTGACACCATCCAATGGGTGCCCAACAAGAATTTGGGCCCCTCCTCCAACTATGCTCAGATACTCGAGCTGGCGGCTGCCTTCTACATAGCAAAAACAAAGAGGTGATGGCTGGAAGGTTTAGAATTAATATTAACCACTGGCAATGCTCTGGGCAACCCTCCAGACCACCGTTCTTCGCCTGCCAAGCCATTACAGAAGGGAAAGACCATATGCAAATCAGGCTTGGCCCCACCCCAAAAGGGGCAGTCCCGCCTGGACTGCTAGGCCACATCCCTTCTGCACGAGACCACAAGCATCCCCAACCATGTTTCGCCCTTGTTGGGGCTCATCAGTGAGGAGTAGCTTGGGTCTCTAGGCCCAGCAGGCACGGGACCCATGTCTGGGCATACCCGTCCCACTCAGGGTGACATAGCAAAAACAAAGAGGTGATGGCTGGAAGGTTTACAATTAATCTTAACCACTGGCAATGCTCTGGGCAACCCTCCAGACCACCGTTCTTCGCCTGCCAAGCCATTACAGAAGGGAAAGACCATATGCAAATCAGGCTTGGCCCCACCCCAAAAGGGGCAGTCCAGCCTGGACTGCTAGGCCACATCCCTTCTGCACAAGACCACAAGCATCCCCAAACATGTTTCGCCCTTGTTGGGGCTCATCAGTGAGGAGTAGCTTGGGTCTCTAGGCCCAGCAGGCACGGGACCCACGTCTGGGCATACCCGTCCCACTCAGGGTGACATAGCAAAAACAAATAGGTGATGGCTGGAAGGTTTAGAATTAATCTTAACCACTGGCAATGCTCTGGGCAACCCTCCAGACCACCGTTCTTCGCCTGCCAAGCCATTACAGAAGGGAAAGACCATATGCAAATCAGGCTTGGCCCCACCCCAAAAGGGGCAGTCCAGCCTGGACTGCTAGGCCACATCCCTTCCGCACAAGACCACAAGCATCCCCAAACATGTTTCACCCTTGTTGGGGCTCAACAGTGAGGAGTAGCTTGGGTCTCTAGGCCCAGCAGGCACGGGACCCACGTCTGGGCATACCCGTCCCACTCAGGGTGACATAGCAAAAACAAAGAGGTGATGGCTGGAAGGTTTAGAATTAATCTTAACCACTGGCAATGCTCTGGGCAACCCTCCAGACCACTGTTCTTCGCCTGCCAAGCCATTACAGAAGGGAAACACCATATGTAAATCAGGCTTGGCCCCACCCCAAAAGGGGCAGTCCAGCCTGGACTGCTAGGCCACATCCCTTCTGCACGAGACCACAAGAATCCCCAAACATGTTTCACCCTTGTTGGGGCTCATCAGTGAGGAGTAGCTTGGGTCTCTAGGCCCAGCAGGCACGGGACCCACGTCTGGGCATACCCGTCCCACTCAGGGTGACATAGCAAAAACAAAGAGGTGATGGCTGGAAGGTTTAGAATTAATCTTAACCACTGGCAATGCTCTGGGCAGCCCTCCAGACCACCGTTCTTCGCCTGCCAAGCCATTACAGAAGGGAAAGACCATATGCAAATCAGGTATGGCCCCACCCCAAAAGGGGCAGTCCAGCCTGGACTGCTAGGCCACATCCCTTCTGCACGAGACCACAAGCATCCCCAAACATGTTTCGCCCTTGTTGGGGCTCATCAGTGAGGAGTAGCTTGGGTCTCTAGGCCCAGCAGACACGGGACCCACGTCTGGGCATACCCGTCCCACTCAGGGTGACATAGCAAAAACAAAGAGGTGATGGCTGGAAGGTTTAGAATTAATCTTAACCACTGGCAATGCTCTGGGCAACCCTCCAGACCACCGTTCTTCGCCTGCCAAGCCATTACAGACCCTTCTGCACGAGACCACAAGCATCCCCAAACATGTTTCGCCCTTGTTGGGGCTCATCAGTGAGGAGTGGCTTGGGTCTCTAGGCCCAGCAGGCACGGGACCCACGTCTGGGCATACCCGTCCCACTCAGGGTGACATAGCAAAAACAAAGAGGTGATGGCTGGAAGGTTTAGAATTAATCTTAACTACTGGCAATGCTCTGGGCAACCCTCCAGACCACCTTTCTTCGCCTGCCAAGCCATTACAGAGCCTTCTACAGACAGTCGCCGCCCGGCACCCATGCACAGTGAGTGGAGCGCCTCTCCATAAGCGAGCAGTCGCGCAGTACAGGTCAGTTTAATTTTCCCTATGGCAGGGCATGCCTCCTCTGCACCTCACATTCTTCATTAATGTAGTCTCCCCCGTCTCTCCCTTTCCCCTCTTCCCTATCTCCTTCTTCCCCTTTCCCCTCCCCCCTCTCTAACACCCCTCCCTTCCCTCTTTCCTTCCGTTGTTTGTGACAACCAGGATTTCGTCCTACACACGGCTACCTCCGAGTTGACGCCGACCACAGATACTGCCCAAGCACACCTCTGATGACCGAAACCCCATGGCTGGGGACAGTTTCTGTGTACTTATCCAACATCTCCGGGCATTCTCCAGACACCATTTAAATCTGTCCAGCTATTCAGCTGCATCCATAACAGGCTACCCAGAAGCGCAGGTAAGCACCACACATGCATACCACGGGCAGCGCCCTCCTTTCTACACCCTTGGACTCCCCTGCATTCAATTTTATGAACCCTGACACATTTATCCACCTTATGTCTTGCCAGCTCACGCACATAGCCGCCCACTCAAGTGCTAAGTGGAGCCTACGGCATGTGCCAATGCTGGAAATCCTCCCCCTACCACTTCTACCTACAGAGATGGCGCAGGTTACTCAAGGCTACTCAATATTATTTGACCACGGACACCTTTCCCCGTGGCCACTAAGGTACAGAGACCACACTCCGTGCAGTCACCTCCTCACACCCACAATGGCAACGTGGTGAACGACAGCTGGGGAGACGCAGTATGTTGAGCACCGGAAAATGGGATTATTCGGATAGAACAAGTGCACTCCTTTTCTATCCATTTCACTGTTGAATAGGCAGCCACAGTAGAAAGCTCTGGACAACTAATACACTGAATAAATAATTCTAGTGGAGATCTCTTTCATCTCTTCCTGTTTTATTTCCCCAATAATTTCAAAACGAACCTTGACTTATCTCTTGGACACCAACATAAGTGGCAATTATTGCCCTCTGCATTTCATTTTTACAAAATGTCTTTCTTCACAAGATTTTTCTTTCTTTCTGTTTCGCAGAATTTGATCACCACTGCCCTGATGAAGGCGGAATACTTTATTTCTCTTTACTTTCCTCTTGGTCTGTAACCGCCGAAATGCAAGAACTGTGAGGGGTGTGTAGGTGCCACTCCATTCACCCACACATTGACACTTTATCAGAACTGGGATTCCCCACTGCGTTGGCAAACTTTTACCTCGGAAAACGACGATACACCCCAGAAGAAATATCAGGAATTTTTGTTTGCATTCTCTTTTCCAGACATCTAATTGGGATCAACAAGGAGTTACTTCCTAACCACAGCAGCATAAATTGTGTTGACTTTATTGATTTGTTCTTAATTTTGTGTCAGGACAGGCAAAATTCTGTCCCACTTTCGCTGCTATTGTCATTTGAATGTTTCTTTTCCTTTACTTCTGCCTATCATTCCTCTTTCCTGTCTGCATCTCTTTTCTTTTTATCCGACACCACCACTTAGATTCAAACCCACATTCTTGTGACCAATGAACAGGAATGCATAAGGTGTGTGTTGTTTTCATTTCTCTTTTATGTTTTCAATGATTACAACATAACTGGTTGTTTATTATTATTACATTTTATGTTCTGATTTATATCACGGATATTGGTTGTAAACTTTACATGTCTGGGGTGATAACCACCAGACAAACAGCGACTTTCACAATCTGCTTGTGCAACCAAATACAGAACTGTTTTACTTCAATTGAGACCTCTGTTTGCTGTTTGTTCTTCTATTATATTTTTCTATTTTTGGTGTCCCACCTGTTATGTCAAGTGGATTAGATGTGACACACATTGAGGCATTCATTGCAATAATATTGGGTTAGCAAGGGGAGGTTACGGAATAATATTAACCCCCTTCCGTTCTAAAAATCCATGGCACAGCAACACCCTCTATCCTATGATTTATACACAGACCTACAGTGAGCATGACATGTCTGTCCAAATGAGATGACACTTGGATCATCCTGCACAAATACAACAATGAGCAGGTGGCCAAGGACACCTAGGGGCATACATGGAATGCACATGTAACATGGTCCTGCACATATGTGCATGGGGAGCCACTGCCATCAGCACACTCAGAGTGAGCCACACTACACCAAGGACAAAGGATGTGTATGACATGATGTGACATCTCATCAAGATTGTACTCGTACACAAGTGGCTCAGAGCACAAACAAGCAAAGGGAGGGGAACAAGGGAGAAAAGGAATTCAAAACAACTATCATACTGGGCACAGTGACATACAGAACACGCTAGTGCATGGAGAAGGGATAAAGGGTTGAAGACCCAGGAAGCGGGAGAAGGGGAACATGCCAAACAGAGGAGAACAAAGAAGGAAAATTAAGTCCAATGATAGAGTGTTGATTCAAAAAGTTGTAGTGCAGCCAGCAAGTGGCATGTGCAAGATGATTTGGACAGGGCAAATCTGATGAGTGCAGGCAAAGAGTGCTGTGCTGTTTGGGGACATGCACTGGACCCATTGATATGGAAGGCCTGTAGGCAGTGCAGCAGGGAGGCAGGGTGAGCAGGTACCTGATCGATGGACAGAGTGTGTGCAGGGGCACAGTGCCAACAGAGGAAACCGTTCAGCTGGGCAGAAGAGGGGCTAATGCAGGAGCAAGTAGGAAGGTGTTGAGGTGCTCCCAGAAGCAGATATATCTCTCCTCAAGATTCAAAGTGGACAGTTGGCTGTTCAAAAGTGAGCTCCAGCTGTACACACAGATCTGCTCCTACCTTATTCATTAAATTAACAACTGACCTTGCGGGAGTGTGGGGTAGAGGAGCAAAGGACTCAAGAGGGGAGGAATTGGTAGAGGGATTGTTGAAGGTATTTTCCACCCAGTCCCAAAAAAACCTTGTGCACAATGCAGAGGGTCTGAAGTAACATCCTTACATCCACTGGTAGCCAATGAAGGGGTCACAGAGCTGGAAAGATGGGATCCCAGTGCTTGAGGCCAAGGACAAGTTTTGCAGTCCTGTACTGGATTAGTGGTGGAGGGTGGAGGCAGGTCGAATATTGAAAGAGTCTGTCACAGTACCCCAACCTTGAGTAAACCAGAGCTTGACAGACTGTGAGCATGTAGGAGAATGTTAGGAAAGACACAGTACCCTTGTGGAGGTGGAGCAAGAAGTTAATCCATCTCAAGATATGTCACAAATGTGTGTGTAAAATGGATGTGTTGAGTCAAAGGTGACCGTGAGGTTCTTGGCCTTGCAGGTGGAGGCAAGAGGAGTGCCAAGTGGATCTGACCAGAGATTGATGGCAAAGGATGGCAAAGGTGTATTGATGAGGAGGATGCCAGTCTTGCTGGCATTCCGACAGAGACCATTGGTAGTACACCAAAAGCAAATGGCAATGGGGCTATCAGAAATAAGGGAGGGACAAGAGCTGGCCAAGGGCAGCCAGGAAATGAGTTGGCTGTCATCAGCATAGCACCGGAACTTGTACAAATAAATGATAATGCAGTAGTCAAGAGCTGCCACTTGCTCTCAATGAATTGGGGCCGAGAGGTCAGACCCCTGGTGAACAACACAGGTGGTGAGGGAGATTGAAGATAGGAAAGAGGCAACTTGTAGCTGGGCGGGTCACACATGCCAAACACACAAGTCATTGAGTTACACGCAATACTCACCAGATGATGCATCATAATCCACCCTCTCTCCCACTCCACAGATTTGTTCTTCTGGGATGAACTCTGGAGCGATCTCCTCATGCTGAGTGAGTTCATCCTCCTCTGGTGGTGGCTCACCACCAGTCACCAGAGACTTGGTGTAATTGGAGGCACGCTTTTGTTAGCACTGCGTCTGAGGTCATTCCAGTGCTTGTAGCAGTCCTGAGATGTGCGCACCTGGAATCCCATGGATGTCACACCATTCGCAACATGCTGCCAGTAGACCCAGCACTGGTGATGTGTTGTATGGCACTGTAGGCCCACAAGCATATCGCGTTGGTGTTCCGACACATCCACAAGGAAGTCCAGTTCCTGATTGCAGAAAGGCTTCTTCCTTGACGTGCCGGAGACCAGAGCCGTGTCTGGGGTCCCAGCCTCTTGTGCAGGAGCACGCTTCCTCCTTTTGGACGGTGGTACTGAGCCTGAGGGGGCAACGTGGCCCTGATCAGTGGGGGCAGTGGGGCTGGTGGACTGGACCAAGGCAGTGGGTGTTGGTATGAGGACAGAAGGTCTAGCTTGGGTCTGTGTCACTGCCGGGGTAGTGTTGGCTGCATCTGCACCTGCAGTTACCACCACACAGCTGCTTGGGACAGCAGATGTCATAACTGCCCCGGATATGTGTGCCACAATCACAGCCACAGTGGACGCTTATGAGCCCAACCTCCGGACAAGATGGAAATCGTCCTGGGAGTCCTCGTCACATAACGCAACATGCACTGCCTGACCCAGAGCCCGGGTGGAGGTGTCCACAGCTGCACCTGCAGCTACCAAAACCGGTGGGCCCGTGACAGCAGATGTAAATTGCTGTTGGATATGGGTGCCAGGTTGTGATGCAACAGCAGCATCACCAGGAACCAGAGGGGGTGGCTGGGCATCTCGTCCCGGAGGGATACCCCTGACTCTTCCCCCCCTGTAGCCACCCTGGCCACCCTGGACTCCCCGTCCTCCCTGGTCTCCGCGCCCACATGCCCGACCACGTCCAGCCCTGGGAGGACGGCCATCTTTGCCGCCCTTAGCCTTTGGTGGCCTCCCAACCATGGCACCAATGGAAAATGGGCTATGGGAGTTTCGCTCAACAATTGTCCTGGGCAATTCGCTAGAAGATGGCAGGGTACTTGATGGAATAGGTACCCCAGTGCCCTTACAAGGCTGTCTGTGACCCCTGGGGAAAAATGACAGGTCACGCAAAGCTCAGGCAACCCCCAAAAATAAAACAATAAAAAAAAACAATATAAGAACAAGAAATTGGAAAAAGAAAAAAAAACATGTTGTGCATGCGACCCCAGTAGCCCAAGTGCATGAATATTATCTCCAGCAGTACGGTGTGGCACCCAGGAACACAAAAAACACATACGGATGGAACACGCAGGCTACTATGACATCTAAACGGTACGCATGCACAGAGGAAACCACAGTGGGGAAAAAAACGTACGCGACTCACCGCCTGCCTTGCGTGGAAATAAAACAAAAACACACGCGCTTGTGCACGTAGGCAACATCCCACCAAAAGAAGAGGTACGGACTTCAGATGCTGTGAAGTAATCGCGTGTGATTCCAGCAGAGTACAGTGGTTTGCTGGCCCGTGCTCACCTTTAACCCGTGCTGAAGGCAACACCCATGCGCGTAAAGTCACTTACGCGGTAAGGGCCTTTCCTCGAATTACATGCATACACACACGGACGTGATGTTTTTGCACGTGTTAATCACCATGCACCCGTGATGAGGGAAACGCCTGCGCGTATCACGTTACATACGCACTTATGCGCTAAGGACCTTTTCTCAAATTACACACTGATGTGCTGTTTTTTTCACGTGGCAAATCACTCTGTATCAAACTGGCCACGTGACAACACACGGAAGACCACGGTCCTGTCCAGAAGTCCATTTTCCTGCCCCCCAGAGCCCCGAGCAGACTCCCACCTGCCATCTGCTGCTGCCTGCCTGATGGCCAAGTGCCCTGCCATTTGGTGCCTGCATGTCAGCCATCTGCAGGGGTCCAGTTGCTGTGACCACCCCTGCTGGAACAGAAGACTCCCAACTGAAGTTCCATCGCTCCACAGCCAGCTCCAGGACCCAGTTGCCCACCCACACCTGCCTCGGGGGTTGCCATGTCGGGGGAAACACCATCAGACACCACTGACAACCCCCAGCCAGAGGCAGAGGGCTACCAGCTTCAGTGCCACAGAAGTTGGTATCCTGGTGGAGCAAGTCCTGGGGCATTATGATGCCCTCTGTGAAAGAAGACGCGCTGACAAGGATGGACGTGAGGGGATCTGGAAGGACATCGTGGCTGCCATCAACGTGGAGGGGGTAGCAGTCTGCGACATACAACACGTCCGGAAGCGCTGGCAGGACTTCAGGTCCAGGACCCTCAGGAAGGCCCGGCGCCTCTTGGAAGCAGCGGGTGCAGTGAGGCACCGGGTCCACCTTACCACAGACAACATGAGGGTCCTGGAACGTTTACGCACAAGGCTTCACCACCAGATCCTCGAGAGGCAGAGCAGTCCGGAGTCCAGTGGTAAGTGTCCACGCGTCCATTGGACGCAGTGCATGTTGAGGTGTGCCAGGAGTGTGAAGCTTGGACATATGTCTGAAAAGCCCCATGTATGGATGTGTATGTGCAGGGACATGACCGTGCTGCATGTGAGTCCTGTCATGTGTGATGCACATCAATGGTGTATGTGTTCAAATGCATGATGCATGAATGCATGTGGGGATGCACACATGTTAGCATTTCTGTCTATGTACTATGGCATGGTTGGGGTGTGATACATGGATGCTCGTTCCACCTTCATGTACGTGCATGGCATACATGTGCGTGTGTGTGTTTGACATGTGTGCGAGTGTGATACGCCATGGACGCATGTGACACAGACATGTCTGAACCCTATTGGCAGATGTGACATAGTTGCCAATGATTGCACTGTGACAGGTGGTGGATATGTACAGATGCATGTCTGTCTGTTGGCGTATGTGCATGTGTTCGGCACTCCCCATGTTGCTTGTGACGTCATGCCAACCTTCAGATGTTCATGCTGTTGTGTGCGTATGGATGCTGTTGCCTGCTGCACGATTCCTGTCAAATTATGCATGTTTGTGGGTTCAAATAATATGAGTGTTGGGGAGTGTGATGGCATCTGTGAAGTTTGACACTGCCACTCATGTGCAACTTTGACATGTGTATCCGACCATTGTACAGTGCCCTGAGGCCTGTGTTCTGCCTCTCCCTGTCTGCAGCGTCGACTGATGAAGAGGGCGGAGACGGTGCTGTGGAGCACAGAGGCAGGGATCGCTCCGCCAGCCGGAGACGCAAGGCCCAGCTCTCCTCCCACATTGTCATCTTTTCTGGGAGTGAGGAGTCTGGTGCCGCATCCCTGGCTGCAGCTGCCGAGGGAAGGTCCAAGAGGCAGAGGTTGGAGGTGGACTCCTCGGCAGCAGCAGGGGAAGCTGAGCCCCCACAGGGGCCTATGGTGGAAGATGGCACAGAGTCGTCCAGGTTGGTAGGGAGTTTGGTTGAGGAGGAGGCCGTGGAAGGCCCACGCATGGGGCCTGGAGGGGGCATTCCACTGGTGCTAGTGGTGCAGTCCAGGAAAAGGGACAGGAGGCAGCACAGGCCGCCGCGGAGGTGCCTGTGTGTAATCCTGTCCCCGATCCTGTGACTGCATCATCCCGCACCAGGAAGGATGCCTTCGTCCAGACCCGTTTTCAGCGAGGGGATGCACATACAACAACTGGCCTTCCTCTCCCTGCAGACGTGACAATCCGGGACCGGGTTGAGCCTGTCCTAGTTGGGGTGGTGTTGCCTCAACGTGGTATTCAGGATGACGTGCAGGGCTCTCGTGAGGACAATGCACATAATTTTGAATACCTCATAGGCTGCGTCGGCCTACTAGGACAGGTCACCCAGGCTGGGTTCCTCCGTGTGCTGGATCTTCTAGCAACCCCCTCCTCAACTGAACCCCCTATGCGCCAGTCGTCTTCCGTGCCATCTTCCTGCCCAAGTATCACCTGGGCACCCTGTGGAGCTGCCCCTGAACCAGCGGCCAGGCTGGTGAAGGACACATCCCTGCCACAGTCAGGAGTCAGAGGTCCAACAGGGGTGGCCACCCCAACAACTGGACCCCAGCAAGAGGAGGACGTGCAGGCATCGACCAGCAGCGCACATGCATGGCATCAGCAGGCCCAAGGTGGGAGCCATGATGGCTCGGGGCCTTCAACATCAGAGGGGCAGGCATCGGCCGGAGGGCAGGAGGACCCTGGATTGGGAGGGTCTTCCGTGTGGCAGCGGTTGGGCCAGCGGATAGATGCGGAGCGGCGGCGGGCAGAGGAGGCACGGCTCACTATGGTCAGGGCGGAGAACTCCATGCGCAGGGCATTGAGGCGGGCTGAGTGCCTCGAGGCAACTCGCAGAGAGTTGGAACAGGCCATGACTGCATCCTTGCGAGACCTTGAGGCCGGAGAAGAGGCCCGCCTGCGGGACATCCACATGGAGTTCGATGATGCCATGGTCTGGAACATCAACGAGTGAGTTGTTGAACTTGCCCGCCGCCATTGTACATAGTTCGTTAGTGTTAGGTTTCCTTTGTTTTTTTTTTATTTTGGAGTTCATGGACATTGCTCCACTTCGTGTATATAGTTTTTTCTTCATAGGACTTTTTTGTAGGTTTCCTTTTGTTTGTGGATCATGGACCATTTCGACTTCCATTGTATATAGTTGCAGACTTGTACATACTTTCTTTTTCAATATTCCCATATTCCCATGGATCAATGGTTTTCTTTTATTTGGATTATGTTTTTCTTATAGACATTGGCAATGGACCACTTTTTTATTCAACATGACATATTTTTTTTTCTTCATTGGATTAACATTTGTTTTGTAATATCTGTCATTTTACATTGATTTTCATGTTTCATTTCCTCTATGTCAGTTCATTATGTTTTTAATACATTTTTTCTAACTTCAAAATTGGTGTTGTGTTCTATCATTGGTTCTGTGCTTGTCTCATTGAACATTGCCTCAGTCAAGTGTTGCCACTGTGTGGTTCCATTGTGCATTCCTGCATGGGCATGGTGGTTCATTTAAGACTGTCATGGCATGGGTAATTTGGAGTGGGTTCTGTGGATGGTTGCATGCTCCTACTGGGGGGTAAGAGGGTGAGGGTTGGCATTAGGGACATGGGTCTGTTTTGTTAGGACCTGTTGTTTGGTGGGGCCATGTGTCAGGGCCTGCTGGCAGGTGCCCATCACTGTAAGTCGGGAGTCTTCTGTTCCAGCAGGGGTGGTCACTGCAACTGGACCCCTGCAGATGGCAGATGTGCAGGCACCAAATGGCAGGGCATGGTGGCAGAAGGCAGGCAGCAGCAGATGGCTCGTGGGAGGCTGCTTGGGGCTCTGGGGGGCAACAATTCGGCCTTCTGGGCAGGAGCGTGGTCTTCCGTGTGTTGTCGCGTGGCCAGCTTGATACGGAGTGATTTGGCACGTGAAAAAACAGCCCGTCAGCGTGTAATTCGAGGAAAGGCCCTTAGTACGTAAGCGCGTCTGTGACATAACACGTGTGGGAGTTTTCCTCGCCATGGGTTGAAGGTCCCACGTGGGTTTCCATCGCTCTGTACGTGCTCTTCGTGGGATGCAGTACGTGTATTCCGGGGGTGCGCGTGGACTTTTCAATGCATTTTCGCGGGCGCGAGCAAGGTATGTGTATTCCGAGGGGTGTGCAGGGAGTTTTACATGAGTTTTCACTGGTGCGAGCAGGGTACGTGTCTTCCGAGGGGTGCGTGTGGAATTTCACACACGTTTTTGATAGCGCGGGTGGGGTACGTGTATTCCGAGGGGTGCGCGTGGACTTTTACATGTGTTTTCGATAGTGCGGGCGGGCTGGCTACGTGTATTCCGAGGGGTGCGCGTGGACTTTTACACGCGTTTTCGATAGCGCGGGTGGGCTACATGTATTCTGAGGGGTGCGCATGGACTTTTACACGCCTTTTTCGCTGGTGCGAGCGGGGAACGTGTATTCCGAGGGGTGCGCATGGACTTTTACACGCCTTTTCGCTGGTGTGAGCAGGGTACGTGTTTTCCGAGGGGTGCGCAGGGAATTTTCCACGCGTTTTCGTGGTTGGGGGGCTGTATGCTGGTCCACTGGCCTTTGCACCATGTAGGGGATTTATGCGATGTTTTTGGCGCATGGGGCGGGATTGGGAGAGTCACTGGCACTGCTGCAGAGTCGCTGCGCCGCTCTGCACCATTGCTGGTTATGGATGTTGAAATCCATGAATACACTGTGCGTTGAAATGGTTTTTGACGCACGCGGCTGGCGCAGACTGCCGCACATGCACTCTTTGCACCAGCCGCGTGCACCACATGTGATGCGAATTCTATGAATTACCTCCTATCTCTCTTGAGTAGTCTAATGTATCTCTTTGGAATTTACTTATCTCTAGAATAATTGAAAGTCAGTTTCTTGACATTTTGGTAATTTTACATACATATGTCTTTCAGAACCCACTGTGACCCTTAGATGACTGCATTTCTGCATCATCATTACAATGCGAGGCTCCTGTTTCTAGCTAGGCTCTATTCACAATGATACACACCCTTTTTTAGAAATAGGAAGGCCAGGAGAGGAAATAAGAAAGCTAAGAGGGAAGAAAAAGACAGCAAATTAGTTATCAACATTTCTATTAAATCTTTCACCAAACTACAAATTGATCTCCTCAGCTTAGGTCGATCATTTGTAACTATGAACAATTCCAATGTATTCAAGGAAGAAATCAACATAGCCAAATTGACAAGGAAAATTAGACTCAACCTATTCTTTGGCTCAATTCCACCGATTGAAGAACAATCACAAATATTTGACTTCCTTCAAATGAAATCCAAAAGCACATTTATCAATCAATACGCAATTCAGCACTAGAGATATTTGAATCCAAAATGCTGAAAGACATTAAATCCAGCAAATGTTTTGATATACAAGGACAAAATGTGAGAAAAAATGAGTTTAAATTGCTAACACAACTATCTGAAGACAGATCAATTGAAATAAAACCTGCAGATAAGGGAGGGGCTGTTGTCATCATGGACTTTGACTTTTATCAGAAGAGTTGTGTTCACCTTTTAAATGACAATGACACTGTCAAGGATGGCAGTCTGTCAAGAGTGGCACAGGGCACCCAGGTAGTTTTTGGGTGGCTGTGCTGATGTAAGGTGACAGATAAGCACACACAGCAGGAAGCTGAACAAGAAAGAAGATTAGGCAACAGTAGCTGTGAACAAAAAAGGGGCAGGGAATACAAATGTACACACAAACTGGATTCCCTCTTGGGGTGTATGCAGAAACATGAAAGAGTGTTCCACGGACCTTTGGAAATCCCAGCCTTTTGCACAGATTGCTATTACAGGGGCCCACTCTGTATGCTCAAGGCTGGGAAACAACAGCAGTGGGTGTCTGTACCTGAACCCTAAGGCACGAACAAGGTAAAAGTACTTCACAATACTGAAGCCTGTATGGGTCCAGCAGGAACCAAACAATGACACGAAGTACAACACTGAAAACGTGACAAGGGAAGGGGCAGAGGTTGCCTGCGGAAACCAACAGTTAAGCTCTGTAAAAAGGATTTACATAAGACACAAGTGAAGACAAGAACAGAAATATCCAGGGAAAAGGAAGTCAAAGAGAACAAGGTTCAGAACAGAATCCGGAAGAAAGGAAGGGCAGAAACATAGTATCTAACTGTAGGGAATGGAGACCAGAAATTGTACACGGAATAGTAGAACAGTAACTCAGGGGTGGAAAGACAAGAGAAAGCTAGCAGAAGGAAATGAAGGAAACAGTATAACTGAAATGGATAACCTAAGGGGAGGACAGAAGACTCAAGGAAGAGAAGGACAGGGATCAAGAACAGGGGTTGCCAACAAGGAAGAGAGCAAGGGAGAAGTAACCAGGAAACAGAGGGGCTGCAAACAAGAAAGCAGGGCTGGAGTAATAGATGGCACAAGGTGCAGGCAAACTGTTGAGGACTGCACAGGACTGTAGTAGGCTACAAGGCAGGGAGTCCAGAGGAGCAGGACAGAGAGCTGTAGTAGGCTGAGGACAGAGAGCCCAGAGGAGCAGGGCAGCAAGGAGCGAGCCCAGAGGAGCAGGGCAGTGAGGCAGGGAGTCCAGAGGACCAGGGCTGAAGGCAGAGGAGTGTAGCAGGCTGCAAGGCAGGGAGCCCAGAGGACCAAGGCTGAAGGCAGAGGAGTGTAGCAGGCTGCAAGGCAGGCAGCCCAGAGGAGCAGGGCAGCAAGGCACTGGATCAGAAGCAGGATAATACGGCAACAGGAACAGCATACAAATCGAGGCTCAAGGCAAAAAGGGGCTGGGAGAACTCTTGATGCAATAGACTGTGCTCCTGCAGGCAGCTGCTTAAATACAGCCCTGCCCTTTACTGAGGCAGGATAATTGGCAGCGCCTGGAGCAACACACCTGAAGGTAATCTGCCTCCTCCCTCTCTGGTCCTGAGAAGGTGGAAGCAGCACTGATCGCTAGGGTTTCTGGGGATTGTAGTTCCAATAGTGATGAATGGGAATAGCCAGGAAATTATAACTGTAGCAAGGTGCATTATGGTACATGTAGTTAGGTGAATTAAATAAGAAAGTACCAAATTATTGCAAATGGAAATTAAGGACCAAAGTGTGAATAGGGGTTGTTCAAAGAGTATTATGAAGATAAATGAGTTCCAAATAGTCCATGATGGTTGCCAATTTGTGTGCCAGTGGCACAGGCATGACAGACACTTACAGGCTGCTAGAGAATGACTCAACATCCAACATTCAACCTATTATTGAGCAAATTCTAAGCAATGTCCAAAACAAGAGATTGCTGAGTTAATACATTTCCTATTAAACCTGTGTTTTACAGACTTCCCAAAATTCATAAGAACTTGCAAGACCCTCCATTCAGACCTGTTGTTTCTGCAACTGATAGAATCTTTGATCCCATAGAGCAACATTTAGACAAACTCCTGAAACCACTAGTACAGAAAACCCCTACGTATTTGAGAGATATCACTCACTTCCTGAACACATTAGGAGAACTTAAGACATTCCATAATAACTGGACTCTATTTACCTTAGACGTCCAAAGTCTCTACACTTCTATCCCACATAGCAAAGGCCCTGAAGCAATGGAATGGCTTTTACTTCAAGAAGAGTACTTCCAATCCAATAAGATTTTTACATTAGAATTGACCAAGATGATTCGTTCCAACAACTTCTTCAGAAATAATCACCAATTCTATTTTTATATCTCTGGAACATTGATGGGCTCAGCCATGGTGCCTCTCTATGCAAACATATACATGTACACATTTGAATTTCACTAAATCCTAAAGCACCCTATTTGGCCAAGTAAATTAGCAACTTGGAAAAAATACATCAACAACATCTTTGGGATTTGGAAAGGCTCAAGAGATGAACTTACAGTGTGTTTCAGTACCTCCATGAATGCAAGCCAAGAATCAAATTTACGGTAGAGATAAGATGCCCAATTGTTCACTTTCTAGATGTAAAAATTACACCAACCAATAATATCCTAAGCACATCAATTTATAGGAAACCAAATGATGTCAATAACACCCTTCATAATACCTGCTACCATCTGCAACACTTGAAGAATAATCTTTCCCTGAGCCAACTATTAAGATTGTGAAGAATTATCTGTGATAAAAACGAATGTATTGAGTCTGCCAAAGACCAAATAGAAAGATTCAAAGCCAGAGGCTATCCAGACTTGGTCTTATCAGAAGCCAAGACCAAAAGTATTACATACAATAGAACATCTATATTCAAAAATAAAAGAAACAATGATGAATCACCACTGATATATCTAATCAATTGTCTCCTCAAAAAGAACTGGAAGATTAGACGTCTAGACCCACAATTGTTTACATTATTCCCTAGACCACTGATGACAGCATATATAAGAGGATGCACCATTCAAGATCATCCAGTGAAAGCTGAAAGGATTGTGAATCAGAGCCATCTATTTCTCAACAAACCAAACCAAGGCACTTGTCCCTGTCTTAACTAAAGTAATAGTCAGTTTCCTGACATTATGGTAAATCGAACATACATATGTCTTTCAGAACCCACGGTGACCCTTAGAAGACTGCATTTCTGCATCATCCTTACAACGAGAGGTTCCTGTTTCTAGGTAGGCTCTTTTCACCCCAACCCTCCCCTTTACTCTTTTCAGTTATCATAAGCACACTGATTATAGTATTACACTTCTTACCATAGGTTGATGCCTTGAACATTCCACAGGCGATCGTCCCCTGACACAAATGATTAATTGAAGACGAATGGCATAACTACAGTGAACTAGGTAATGTGACATTGGGCCGTTATAAATGGTGCTGGTGCATCCGACCTCCCCATTCCCGTTCAGCCCTATTGGGCCGAATGGGAATGGGAATGGGAAGCATCTTTTTTCCGGCGCCCGCAAATTGGCAAATACTAGGTCCGGCGGGGCCGGAATGCCCCAGTAATTGCCCATTCGCATGCGCTGGACATTTTCGGAAGTTTGGTGGCAGCCTGCCAGTTTTACCAGCAAGGCTACCGCCAAACTTATAATGAGGCTCATTCTTCCAAGCAGTATATATTAACATTGGAATGCCAAATACGGATTTCTGAATTTCCTATTAGTCTCCTTGAAGTAGTGTTCTGACCTGGTATTATTTACTTGTTTGTAGATTTGGGAAGGTCGAAACTTGAAACACAGTGACCACTCTAAAGCAAAGAATACCGCTCCTGACATAGGGATTGTTATCCCGAAACGCATTGAGCTTATGTTGATTCTGTATAATTTTGGATAACCTGACATGACCATGATTGTTATGGTTATTGTAAATATAAACATTGATTTTTTATCTGTATATTTGATATTAAAAATTGATGATATCAAATTCAATACATACACCTTAACTTATGCTTAACTCTGTGTGAGGTTTTACACATTTAAATATGTGTGCATGGAAGGGAAGTGTCCTTGAATTCTGGACACAACTCTCTTTTCTCATTCGTTAGTGATGACTTTCTGTGCCAGAGCTGTTTTTTTTCTTCCATACACCCTCCATTAATTTAAACACTTAGAGCATTTCTATCAATTATACCTTAAACTGATGTGCTTCCCAGACATATACGGTCTTACACAATTAGTTCTCTGCAAGCCAAGCATGATCCTCGGACCTACACGCGAATATGCCACCAATAGAACCATCTAGGCATGCAGAGTAGGACCACCCCCCCTTGTTCCGGGTGCAGAAGAGCCGGAAGCCCCAGCCTGAGACACATAATCAAAAACACTGTAATAAGCGAGAACCGGTTGAGTGGATGTAATAAGAACCATGGCAGCCTCCCTCTTGTTGACAATAGAGTGAGATCCTGTGAACACCAGCTCTATTCCTCTTGCTGCAGGAATCGTCTCTCCCCTTCCTTGTATCTGAGGCCTGTCTTTCTAACCTCATTCACTTCAGTCACCCTATAAATTCCCATTGTGTCTTCATGGCTTCTTATGATTAGTTGCAATAAAGCATATGCAAGCTTGGTCCACGTATGTTCTGATTCTTGCGATTTCACTCTGGCAAAAGAAAGGAAAGGTTCTTAGCATTATGTAAATGCATTGTCCTCTACCTTAAGGAGTTATGCGCATGTTTTTCATGTCTACAAGTAATAAACTAGTGCATGTTCATGTAGCTTCATGCATAAATGCATATTTGTTTCATTGCTAATGCGGCTATGTCTTGATGTGTCTATGACATCATCAATGCCTGGCTTTCTTTTCAGTAGATCTGGTCCATTGATGAGACTTCTTTCTCCTCAGAACCATCAACTGGATATGGTTTGAATGGCTGTCTGAGAGAATATCTCTTGTCATATCTGTGGTACATTGTTGTAGTCGGTGACTGACCAAACAGCGAGTTACACCTTTCATTCTTCATTCTGCGAGTCGACAGTTGCATGAGGGTCAAACAGGCAATTCCGGGGACCCTCTCTACAATCCCCCCTCTCGTCGACTTGTCGACTACACCTCCAGCCTTGTTCATCTTCAGCTTTGGGAGCCTGGTCTTTGTCACTCCCCTTAGGTGTCCATAGAATCTCGCATGATCATCCAAGCACCATGTCATGTAACTGCAATCTCCTCCAGGATTGCACCAAACCCATTTTCCCCAGTAGACTTTGGTGTCATAGGGATACGTGAACAATACTCCAGCCGGAAACAGAGGACAGTCTGTTAGCTGGGCTCTCAGTGTATCTCAAGCCTTTACTATCTTGTCATCGTCTGCTTCCAAATCTACTAGCACTTTCATACCTACACTATTTTATTTGTATTTATTTATTGCATTTGTTACATGCCCAAACCCAAGGGTATCACAGTGTTGGTTACTTAAGAAACTTAGCTTGTTACGATCTTAGGGTTCTGGTTACATACATACGTTCGGTTTCAACATATTAATAAACATTGACAGTCTGAGGGTTCTGGTTACACACATAGATTTGGTTTCAGCATATTAGTAACATTGACGGTCTTGATTAAGATCTTAGTCAAATTTGTCAAAGAGCCCGGTTTTGATAATTTTCTTAAAACGGTGGTTTGATTGCTCATTTCTAATGTGAGCCGGTAGCATGTTCCAAAGCATTGGTGCGGCTACTGTGAAGCTAGAGTCTCCCGCCCTTTTGCTCTTGTAGCGAGGACCATTTAGGGGAATGCTGGTGCATGATCCTACGGACCGAGTGGAGACATTTAGGGTTACACTGTTGTTCATATAGATGGGAGCATCACAAGATACATTTATGGGCAGTGATCAGGGCTTTAAAGAGGATTCTCGCTTTGACTGGGAGCCAATGAACGTGTTTTCCAATATGGGAGATGTGTGCATTCTGTTTTAAGCCAAAGGCCACACGTAGGGCTTTATTCTGAAGTATTTGCAATTTGGCAAGATTCATAGTAACAGTATGTTACAGTAATCTAGTTTTGAAAAGATGAGGGCTTATGCTAGGATGAGGCAGTTCTGAGGAGTGAGGAATAGTCGGCTAAGTGAGATAAGTTTCAAAGTATAGGCAGTGAATGAGTATAGGGTGTTGATGTGCTTGATCATGGAGAGGTTAACATCCAGGTAGATGCCTAGTGTTTTTATTTGTTTCAAGACTGGGATGGAGGTGCCATCAATATTTATGGCAGAGTAGCTATCATCTAGGGATTTAGGTGGGCGGGAGAGACTACAATGAGGATCTCTGTTTTCCCGTCGTTCAGGCATAGGCTATGAGTGACCATCCAGTTTTGGATGATTGCATGGATCTTATTAATGGTGGTAGTGTCTTGTTTGTGGTCCCCAGTGATAGGAATCAATATCTGGGTGTCATCTGTGAAATGGGTGTGGATGACACCCATGGCATCAAGTGCTGGCAAAAGTAGGTTAGTGTATGCATTGTACAGTGTAGGCGAGAGGCAAGAGCCTTGAGGGACACCTAGAGGTACTGTGATGGGGTCAGCAGCCTCATCGCCAATAAAGACTCTGGAAGTGCGTTCTGATAGGAATGATTTGATCCATAGGGTGGATCCTGGGAAAATGTATGTTTTTAGCCAGAGCAAGGCACAGGTTGTCGGGGCCTACCAGGTCAAAAGCAGCTGACAGGTCACATAGGGGGAAAATGCCTATGTTCCCAAATCTCGGATGCTGCCCATCTGGATTTTTATGTCTACTAACGCTGTTTCAGTACTATGTTTGGGGCTGAAATCTGATTGTCTGGCTCATAACAGGTGATTGCTTTCCAAGTAGTGTTGGATTTGAGTGTTGGCTACTCGGTCAATATCTTCAGTAGGAAGGGAAAAGTAGTGATGGGGCGATAGTTTGTAGGTATGGTGGGATCAAAGGAAGGTTTCTTGACTAGTGGGGTTACCCAGGCCGATTAGATGCCGGACGGGACTAAGTTGGAGGAAAAAGCGTTGTTAATGGGCACTATGGCTGGTGCACAGAGTTTAACCAGGAAGGCGGGAAAGCTGTCACCTTTGCAGTTGGAGGGTTTAAGGGTGGTGATGGTGGCCAAGACCTGATCTTGGGATACTTTACTAAATTTGAATTGGGATACAAAGGTAACAGCGTTAGTGCTAGGTAAGTGAGAGGGCATACTTTTGCAGCTAGGACATTTCTTTTGTTCTTTATTTTCTCTTGTAATGTGAGGATTTTGTGTGCCAGCGCATTTTGAATGGTGGTACGCCAGGCTTTGACTGATTGGGCGAGTGCTACAGTGGGAATGGGTGACTCTAATTCCCTAACTATGGAGAATAGTTATTTGGCACTTGACGACGTATTAGCAATGCGGGTGTTGAGGTGGTTTGCTTTGTGAGCTACCACTGTCGATTTGCAGATTTTAGTTGTTGCGGCAAGTGCAATAGCTGAATTAGTGGAAGGGTTCTTTTTGTGAAGGGTCTACAGTGTTCTTTGGTTTCAGCGTAGAGTATGAGTTCTTCATCAAACCAGAAGTTCACTCACTTTGGTTTGTGTGGGATTTTGGAAATGAATGTGGCTGCTATGTCGTGAGTAGTATTCAGACATGCGTGATAAAGAGTGGAGATACTGTCAGGGTTAGCATCTGCGGAGGAGTGGGTCTTGACCACGTCTGCAAGTATAGAGATGAGACTTTCTGGAGTGAGTTTACAGGTATTTCTGATGGAAATAGGTCTATGACTGGCAGGTGGTGGAACCTGTGCCTTCGTAGTGAGGATGTCAAATTGTATTAGAAAGTGGTCAGACCAAGTAACTTCAGAGATGGATTCTAAGTTAATAGTTACATTGGATGTCAGAAACCCAGTCAAGGATTCTTCCTTTATTGTGAGTTGGAGAGTTGACAATTTGTGTGAAGTGCATGTCATGGTGGGCAGAAGTGAGAGCGTTGGCTTTGTGGTCTAATTTATGGTCAAATCCAAGTTTAATATCTCCTAACATAAAGAATATGGTGAGTGGTTTCAAAAGAGGAGTGATGAGCAAAGGAATGTCGAGTTTGGGCTTGTTAGTGTGATTAGGTTGTCTGTAAATAAGTAGGAAGTTGAATGTGGTTTTCAGGCCTGTAGTGAGCTTCAGGAGCAAGAGTTCATATCCTGGAACAGGCTCTATGTGGCATGGTCTAAGCTGCATAGTTATTTAGAGATTATTGCTACTCCATCCCCTATGGTATCCTGGTGGTCTGTCCTGAGGATACTATAGTATTGAGGGAATGCTAGAGCAAGAGATGGGCCTGACGCTGGGTGTAGCCATGATTCCATGATAGCTAGGAAGTAGATGTTGATCAAGTAGTAGATCGTGGATATCACTGGCATGAGCTCCTATGGAGCCAGCATCAATCAGGGCACCTTTGAGACTAATGTTGTTGGCTATTGTGTGGGGCAGGGAGTCCTTATCAAGGGTGGTGGGGGCGGCAGCAATAGGATCCTTATGCGTTGTCATCCTCTGCTCCTGCTGTGCAGTGGGGGGTTCACTCTGAACTGTGCTAGCGAGTGTATACAACAGTGTGGTGTTAGTAATGTGTGGTAGGGGGCCAGTAGGTGTGGTGGTAGTTAAGTAGGTGTGGTGGTAGTGCTGGCGTGTACGTGAAGAGAGTCTAGCTTGTCTGGCTGGTCCTAGTGCAGTTAAGGTGCTATGCTGCAGGGCTGCTAGTGTTCTGGAGCTGCAGCGCACAAGACGAGTTGTGCCTGTGCATGGAGCGGTGGGCCCTAGCTGTGCTGTTGTGAGGGGTGATGTGTGTGTGAGCAATAAGGGTGGGTAAATGGCTTGAGCATCCGTTTAGGAGGTGATGGAATTTTACGGGTGGTCTTGGGATTGCACTCGGTGGACATTTTGGTAGGCTTAGATGAAGGTTGCTGGAGCTGCGCAATAATGAGTTTGGGCAGGCGCAGGGTTCCTAGGTCTAGTGCTTGAAGATAGGGTGATGGCGATGTGACAAGCGGGGTGTTCAAGGGCTTCTGTGAAGCTGGGATTAATAGCTGTTAGCTAAACGTCAGATAGCAGTGTATAAGGCAGTATAAATGGGGATACTTTTGGGAGGGAAGGAGTCGGGCATGGGGTAAGGAGGTTGCGTATTCAGTAAAAGCGAGCAAGGCAATATTCAACTTGCATACAGGCATCAGCAGTACAGTGAAGTGCGCTGGGTGAGGTTTGGTACATTTTGGCCCTGCGGGCTGTGGTTTCTCTAGGTACACACAGTGGGCAGCTGAAGGCTGGGGAAAGGGGCATCAGCCTTTCCTTTCTGTCTCCACTTTCCGATCGGATGATGCTGAGAGGCTTATTGGCATGCCGCATACATCCGGAATCTGAGAGGTTGGAGGGGCTTGCTGAGCAAGCGGCCTGCACAGGCACATCTAGATTGGAGAGGGGCTATGGATCCTTCTAAGCAAGTTGAACACTGGCTTAGGAATGGCTGGGCCAGGAGTCTTGCTAAAGCAATTGCATACGGCGGTACAGCATGAATGCAGTATACAGTATAGGTCTAGATTTGGATACGGCCAGAGGACTATCTGAGCATAGGCATGCAGGGCATGTCTAGAATGGAGAGGGGCTATGGAACCTATTGTGCATATTGGATACTGGCCTAGGTTTGGATGAGCCAAGGGGGTTTGCTAAGTATATAAAATGCAGTGGCGGAATTAGGTTTGAGAGCAACTATAGAGCCTGCTTAAAATGTGGACGTTCGCCTGGGTCTGGATTGGGGTAGAAGGGCTTTCTAAGCATATAGCGTACAGTGGCACAGCATTAATGGTACATGCAGTATATGCCTGGATTCAGATAAAGCCAGAGGGATTGCTAAACACATATTTGTTTATTTGTTTGTTTGTTTATTCACTTATTACGCGCACCAGACCCAGAGGTAATAGGGCGTGACAGAAAGGAAATGCAAGGCTTACATAGTTATGCAGTAAACAGGTATGTACAAAAATAATGCAGAGGCTTCAGATATATACAGGCACAAAGTGAAGTAAAAATATAACATCTATAGAACTGCAGTAATATATCATGTACAAGTATACAAGTTGCATAAAGCTACACTCTGTGGAACAGTAAGAGTGTGCTAACTAAGATTACAGCAATATGCAATGGTCAAATATACAAATTATGGGAGGTAGTACTCCTTAGGATACTTAGATTTGTAGGTGAGCAAGATACCACTTGAGTTACTACAAGTGGTGACAGGGTTAATTTTGTTTGGACAGTGAGGGGATGAGAGGGAATAAATAATTAAATCTGCATGGACAGAAGCGTTGGGAGATTATTGGTCAGACAAGATAATGTGTTTTAAGACATTTTTCCTAAAGAGTAGGTATGGTTTGTCAGTTCGCAAGTCTTGTGGAAGTGAATTCCAGGTTTTTCCCGCCTTTACAGGGAAACTATTACCACCAATAGTGGTGAGCCTATATCTAGGTATAGCCAGGCAGTTAGTATTGTTGGCTCTAGTTGGTCTAGTTTATCTGTCAGGTAGTTTATCTGTCGGGTAGCTAGGAGCAGTGTTATTGAGAGCTTTATGAGTCAGAGACAGTGCCTCATTACGACCCAGGCGGTAAGTTACCGCCTGGGCCGTGACTTTACCACCATGGCGTAAACTATGTTTACGCCATGGTGGTTGGCGGACTTACCGCCCCATTCCGAGGTTGGCGGGGCGGTAAGTCCCCAATCCCCATTTACCCTTCCCCATTCCCATTTTTGCCCCATAGGGCATAATGGGAGTGGGGAAGGCGTTAATTACGCCACCGTAAATTACGGTGGCATAATTAACTCCATGGTCCCTTAGCGTCATGGATTTTAACACCTGCTAAAAGCAGGTGTTAAATCCGCCATGGCGCTAAGGGACCTCGTACTCAGGCGGTAAGGGTCGGCGCTGTTTACGCCGGCGTAAACCCCTTACCGCCTGAGTCGTAATGAGGCCTAGTGTCTTAAGCTGTATTGTGTTGCTCGTAGACAGCCATTTATGTTGGTGTCTGATGGAGGAGATATGAGTTATTTTATTTATGCCTAGGGCTGCTCTTAAGGCATTGTTTTGTAATATCTGGATCTTTCGGATAGTAATTTTACTGGCACCACAATATAAGGCATTACAATAGTCAATTCTAGAGAGTATTAAGGCTCTAGCCAAGATCAGACAACTATCATCTGAGAGGAATGGCTTACATACTCTTAACAACTTGCAAGTGTGAGCTGTGGATGACGTTAAAGACTTTAGCTGTTTGTCAAAAGATAATGTAGAATCCAAGTAGAAACCAAGGGTTTTTACTTCCTTGGAGACTTTGATGGTATTACTGTCAATGTTAAATGAGGAAAACTCCTTACCTAGTTTTCTGATATTAGCCTGTGTACCAAGGATTATCAACTCAGTCTTGTCGTCGTTTAAACATAGGCCATGAGTGGCCATCCATGCTTGGATGACAAGGTATATCTTATTCACTAACTCTGTGTCCTTACTATGATCCCCAGAAAGCGGGAGGAGAATCTGAGTGTCATCTATATAATTCGTGTATGTGACACCCAGACGGTCCAGATCATCGAAAAAAGGGTTTGGTGAAGATGTTATAGAGAGTTGGCGAGACACATGAGCCCTGCGGAACACCGCACAGAATGGGGGTCGGGTCAGCCGCTGCCGAAGGGGAGAAAACTCTCATAGTTCTCTCACTCAGGAAGGATTCGATCCATCTGATAGCCTAAGGGGAGAAATGGGCGGCAGAGTCAAGGTGTCTGCAGAGGACCTTGTGGTCAACCAGGTCAAATGTGGCTGAGAGATCGAGCAAAAGCAGAAGTACTGTCCTTCCTCTGTCTCTCAGCTCATCTATTTGGGATTTTAAGTCAATTACAGCTGTTTCTGTTCCGTGTAATAGGCGGAAACCAGATTGTCTATTACCTAACAGTTTGTGCAATTCAAGGTGTTTTTGAATTTGAGTATATGCTGCTTTGTCCAAAATTTTTAGTAAAAATGGAACCGTAGTAATGGGGCTGTAATTAGTGGGGATGAGAGGATCTAGTGTTTGCTTCTTGAGTAGAGGGAGTACCAAAGATTGTTTAAGGTTAGCAAGAATAGAGCCTGTAGCAAAGGAGGTGTTGATCAGTTTAGTGTTGAAAGGAGATAGTTCCCTGGGAGCATCTTTTATTAGTTGTGCTGGGCAAGTATCGCCTTTGCAATTAGAAGGTTTCAGTGACAGGATTATTTTCTCAACTTCCAAAATAGACATTTTGGCAAAGTGGAAAAGATTATTGTGTGCCGTTAGTGATACACTAGGCAAAAGTTTTTGGGGCGAATACTGTAAATTCAGTGCTTCTTTTTTTGTTACATTTTATTTTGGAGCATGTTGATTTTGTTAGCTAGCGCCTGCTGGATGTCTGTACACCAAGATTTATCTTTAGTACAAATATCAGGTATAGCTATTGGGGACTCTAGTTCTTTTAGAATGGAGAAGAGTTCTTTCATGCTAGAGTTGGATTTGGCGATGCGTTCATCATAGGAGTCACGTTTGGCCCGACAGATTTCTTTCCTATAAGGCAAAGAGAGTGAGGTTAATTTAGCTTTGTTCTGATTAGTGGGGCAAAGTCTCCAATTAGTTTCACTCTTTCTCTTCAAGAATCAAAGGTCTTTAAGTTGTGGCGTAAACCATTTGTTTAAGTGGGAAGTTGGTTTACTGGATCTTAGTTTAAGGGGGGCGATTTCATCCAGTGTAGTGAGCATAATCTTATTATATTCATGCACTAGGATGTTGGGATCAAGATTTTCAGACAGTGCGTTCAGGGTAGGGAGTATTGCAGGGATTACTTTCTCTGCTGAGATACTTTTTTTTATTTCTAGTGAGGCAGGGTGGCGCTAATGGTAGAGCTAGTGGAGTAGGTCTTGCAGTGGATAGGTAGAAGGACACCAGTGAATGGTCTGACCAAGAAAGAGGCATGATAGATGAGATAGTGACTGAGCAGTTGTAGTCCGCTATCTAATCCAGTATTCTGCCTTTTAGATGGGTTGGTTTATTAACTTTTTGAGTGAGTCCTATTGAACTGATTAAGTTGACTATGTCAGAGGCATTTTTGTCCATTTGGTCATTGAAACCTATGTTAAAGTCCCATAATAGGAGTAATTGTGAGGACAGTTTGAGGTTGTTCATGAGTAAGTTATGCAGATCCTCCTCAAAGGTAGCAAGAGGACCAGGCGGTCTATATATTAACTGAATAGTGAGAGTTTGTGAGTTATTTATTTGGAATTTAGCATAGAGAATTTCACATGATTGTGAGATGTGGGTAGGTGCTAGTCTTAGAGAGAGACCTGTTTTATAAATAATGACAATGCCCCCTCCACGGACACCATTGCGGTCTTGTCTAACTATTGTGTACCCATCCGGGATGGCTAATGGATAAGTGAGGGTCCTGCTGCGTTGTGAATCCATGTTTCCGTGATTGCAAGGAAATCCAGGTTGCCTTCTGAGATGAGATCAGCTATGTCAGTGGCATGGCCGACAAGCAATCTTGCATTGAGAAGAGCTCCTTTAAGGGGGAGGGTCTCACTTGCTTCTTTGACTGTGATAGGTTTGGCTATATTTATGTCATCACATTGGGGGACAATTATGTTGGAAGTGTCCAAAGGCGGCATATATTTAGAATGGCTAGGTTTCAGACTAGACTTATAATTAGTTTTCAGATTAGTGGGTGGAAGGGATCTTCTCAGTGGTTCATATAGTTTGGTTAATCTAGCATGGAGTCTAGTGTTTCTATTGGTTGTGGTACAAGGTAGAGAAGCGTGAGTTACTGTCTCTAATGCACTAAGGGCATGGACATATGCCCTAATACAGCAGCAGCATACAAACATACAGTATACACTTAGATTTTGATAAAGCCAGAGGGTTTGCTAAACACATATGTCCTAATATGCGGCAGCATATGATTGCAACATGAAGTATACGTTTAGATTTCGATAAAGCCAGAGGGCTTGCTAAACTCAAAGCATGCATGGCATGTTTGGGTTAGGGTGAGGTAGTGAGGTATATTAAGATATTGGGATTTCCCTGCAATTGGGTGCAGCCAAGGGGCAATCAGAGTGTAGGAGGGACAGATCAGAGGTTTGGCATGTGCCGGTCATCTGTTGAGTAAAATGTTAGTGCACGGGTGTACAGATTCCTACGTATAGTCAGTAGCATGGGCGACAAGCGATCTGTCGCCCATGCCACTGATGAGTGTACAGATTGTTTACGTATGCCATGATTGAGTCATGGCATACATAAACAGTTCACATGTTGAGATGAGTTAAGTCACCAACTTCCGCCAGGGCCTGCTGAGTTGGAGGTGAATTGGCATAGTTAGGTAAGACCACTGGTACGCATGGTGTGTGTTGGGGAGAGGGGGGTCCTAACTCCAAAAGGGTTGCAACAGCAGATAGTCTGATGGGGTGAATGTTGGTCCAAAACTGCCTGTTTGTCTAAGGTGGGCAGGGTCAGGTATTGGGTGCGAGAGGTGGCATCAGATGCAGTTAGAGTGCAGGCAGGATGTGACTTACTTCATTTTGTGCAGATGGGATTATAATTGATCACACAGGCAGCAGGGCTTTGGAAGAGCAATGGTGAGGCTCCTCCATGCTCTGAGAGGGTCAGACAGGAGTGTTAGAAGAGGGGCCTTGAATGATGGGCCAGATTTTGCCTACAGTGAGGTGCCAATTACAGCAAGGCTGCATGGGGCTGGATGGCTGCTTATTGAGGTGCGATTGCGGGGGCCATCTTGTCTAAGGATTCCATTTTAAAACAAGGGCCTAATAACACAGTGGTTACAAAGCAACCGGGGGTTACTGGATCTGAAACCTCAAATTATTGCGGCATGCACATATACACTGTGGAAAGAAAGTCTTTGCAACGCTCTGCTTAGTAGGAGGAGTATTTTGAAAAAAAATAATTTCTTATTTATTTTAATGGCAGATCGTTGAGTTGAATAAGACCACTCTTTTCAGTCGTCTTTCAGGATTGTGTGATGCATATGCTGATAACACAGAAAGTCAGTAATACTAATAAGTGTGCTGCTAACACCTTCAGGCCGTTGGCCATCCATTTTGCTACCCATGAGTAGATATATGACAGCTGTGAGAAACCAAAAGGTGTCTCACAAACTAGTCCCCAGGGTCTGTCATCCAGGTGGCCAGGACACGGCCATCGCTTTTGGGTCCAAGTACCTGGGGGTGAACGAGTGCAGGCGGATCACCTGGGTGAGGGGATTTTGGGGAGTGGGAATGGGACACCGGATGGTGAGAAGTAGATCCCCTTCCCTGTAACATCTTTACTCCATCCTACACTTTAGGATAATTAGGAACTTTCGGGAGTGGGAATGGGACACCGGATGGTGAGAAGTAGATCCCCTTCCCTGTAACATGTTTACTCCATCCTACACTTTAGGATAATTAGGACCCCCCCCTTTACAAAACAAACACTTTCTCACAGACAGCCTGCTTTGAGAGAAAACAGACAAACACCCGAGCAGTATACCTGACGTGTCCCAATACAATAGTCAGGCGAGGTCAGGCAATTACTGACCATCACACACACCTGACTTCCATTAAGCTTCCCACACTTGTTAAAAAGCAGGACATGAGAGCACACTCTGAGTAAGGGAAAGCACATGAGGAAACATTCGTTTTGAAACAGTAGTTGAACGAGAGAAGAAATATGACACAACAGAAAGGGATCGCAAGGAGGTAAGTTCCATTGACCTTTTCGACAAGTAACCATTACTTTCCAGAAGCCTTGAGAATAGAAAGCGTAAGACTAGAAACCAGGCTAAAGAATCCTGCATTGTGTGTCAGAGATACCCGGGGCCCTCTCGCATATATAATCAAGGCAGAGAGAATCACCAGCTGCTGTGGTACCATCCTTGGCTCCAAGTAAAAAGCAGCATCGGTGAAATCAAAACAGCCTGTGAGTTGAGGAGACCGATACAAGAACGGTCTGTGTTGCAGCCAAACAGCAACATTGTATGGTGAGCGCTGGAATGAACATTGTTAAAACGTCTGTGATGAGAGACGCAAGTAAAGTTGAACTGCTGGTGAGTGATTGAACTTTAAAAGCAAGATACAATACCTTTAACAGAGTGGTCCAGCATTGCGTGGGTGCTCAATCAAAGGTCTCTGTATGGTATCTAGCTGAGAAGTGTTAAAAGCGAAAGCAAAGAAAAGATTATATTAAGAAGTGAACGATTAATTGTGAATTGAAGTGGTCCTGCGACAGGTCAAGCAAATTACTGCGCACAGTGGAAAGTCTTCGATGTTGATGAAGTAGAGAACGTTTGGAAAAGTAGATCAATTTGGTTGTAGCCCGGCAGAGGGGGACCAATTGAAGGTTTTGTGGTAAAGTGGGTCTGAGCCCGGCAGAGGAGCACCCTGGGTGAACAGGAAATCACCTGAGAAGTTGTATATATTAAATCCTAAGAAAAGAGGAACTTTATTGTGTTAAAGTGGGTATGAGCCCAGCGGAGGGGGACCGGGGGTGAACAGTAAATCACCAGAGAAGTTGTACATGTGAAATCCTAAGAAGAAAGGAACTTTAATATTTGTTGTGTTGCATCAGGTCCTCTGAAACAAGAGACTTTGAATGGCAAAGAGACTTTAGCACAGAAGGCTCTGATGTAAAGGTTTTGAACTGCATCCTCGTGCTAGAGAAGCCAAGAGTGTGCTAAGCTCGATTGTGTCACCATGTCCCATGCTGAAAACATGGGGTAGGGAAGCCAACAGCTTGAATATCCTGACATATAAATTCTTGAACACTTTTCTTTTGCATAACATTGCTTCCCAGGCTATTTGTCTTTAGAAGTAAGGATTGGCAATAGGTTTATTAGTACACCACCTATTATTTTGACAGACTCGACTAGGACTGTGTTATTATTATTTGATGGTTGTAGCTTGCTCCAATCTTTAGATTTAGGAATAGATAGGCATTTTTCAAACCCAATTGAAGTTCAATGAACACCCATGAACTGTGATCACTTATGTCTGTCTTACTGTTTGATGCCATGCCTTCCTTACACAGACAACCTTCATCTTTTCCTGCAGCATTCGTCTCTGCCTCCATTTTGTCATTAATCTCTGATAACATAATAACCGCCTCAGCGAGTGTGATGTTTTCTTAGTCATTTGCTTGAACAAATGTACGGCAAGATGACCCGATCTTGGCACAAACTCCTTCTTCCATTGATGTTAGTAGATCTAAAACCTATCTATTTTGTAGTGCTATTAACTTTACTGCTCGGAGCTCTTCTTTGATTGCGTTGAACCCCTTGACATTTGAATTTATTGTCTGCATCATCTCCCACCTCGTAATCTGGAGCCATTTTTCATTTACGCTGGCTTACACTGCTGGAATGATGCAAAGAATATTTATGTTCTTCTAACAATACAGATTCTGGTGTCACTGAGCACTTCTAGAACAGATTGGTTTCCGCGATTAATTCTTGTATACGTTTGGACCAAATATAGCAGAAAAGCATTAACAAATAGACCAGGAGTTGCCTTTCTCTCTTGTTCTGACTGGACTACAAAGTGTACAAAATGATCCAGGAAAATTAAGGACTTCTGGGAAATCATGGAACACAGAAATAACAGTCGCTACTTTCATGATCAATGGCTATGTGTAAGATAAAGACAGTGTGCCTAATCTAGGTGTACGGAACGTCTTTGCCCGTAGTTGTAAGTCTTCTGCTTGTCATTGTTTTGGCTTGGTATTTGGTTCTTCCTCCTTGCCTCAGATCTCCCTCTTCTTCTTTGCGGCTGGGAGAGGTCTCTGCTTGACAGCGTTTCATGTCTCCAATGTAGTTCCAGGCCTGTTTTCCTCATATCTTTACTGCTCGATCGGTTGCTTCTTCCATGGTATAGTGGCCAGTAAACCTGGGCTTGTACTATGTCCGGATGACATTTCTCAATAGCACTGAACCCCCAGGGTAAAGTTGTAGTGGTGTTAAGTGATTTTTGTTGGCCTCTAGGATGTCATTCACCACGCTCTTCTTTGACCTCTCCCGCCGTGCCTGCAGTTGGCACGTAATAAAAGATGCACTAGCCTTCAAAGAAGATGCGCACACATGCATCTCAGTGCCTAAAATATTGAACACAGAGTTAGTGTCCATTAAAGCCCTAGTGGGAGGGGCCAGTGGGAGTCGCATGCACCATCCGGTTACCACCTCGTATGGCATTAAATGATGGTCGGACCCAGGCTGGTTGCGCAATGCAAACAGAGCTAAGGGCAGGCAAAGTAGCCAACTCTTATTTAGAGTTGCTTTTATTTTAGCATTTTTTTCTTTCAATATGTCATTGAGGCGTTCACACACCTCATTCGCTTGTGGGTGATAAGCACAGGAAAACCTATACTTTATCCTCAGTAAGGTTGTTATGTGCTGAAATACTTCATTAGCAAAGTGAGGACCATTGTCAGACCGCACAACCTCACACACACCCCAGCGTGGGAAAACTTCCCTAACCAGGAACTGTTCAGCTCTAAGAGCATCGGGGTGTAAACAGGGACCGGCCTCGATCCATCAGGAAAATGGACACACAACCACTATCATATAGCGCTAGCCCTGACAAACTTGGAGCATGTTTATGCAATCTACAAGGAGATGTTGAAAAGGACCTATTGGACGTGGTATGGCTCCTCTCACTACCCTCAATGTATTCTCCGCATTAAAACTCTTACAGGTAACACAGTTGTCTACAAAGGCGATCACATGTTCCGCCGAATCGGGACAAAACCACTCTTCCCCATGTGTGTAGGATGGTGTAGTTGTGCGAGTCCAGTCTGTAATAACGACAGTGGCCTCACCAGCCTGCCTGTACATTCCTGTCTCCATAGCGTGTCTGATGGAGATATACAGTAAATCCTTCTCACCCATAATTCTTTATCGCCTCTTGGTGCACTTCCCTGTAACTCCATTATCTGTGTCACTAGTAACGTGCTGTACCCTTCCTATAACACCATCGTGCGCACACAAATACATGTGTGGGATGGAGTATCAAAATCTGAAATATCAACAAAATATTCTGAGTTCTTCGCTTCTGCGTCTGCTGATTTGTTGCCCATGGAGCCAGGGTCCTCCCCCCTCTGTGGGCCTAGCACTTCATGACAGCTAGGTCTGCTGGGAGTTGAAGCGCCTCTATGAGTCTGCCCATAGAGGCCCCTCCTCCGCCATTGTGACAACCCAGAGTGTACTGTAGACATCACATAGGCGGATGCCCAATAGACTGACACTTCCTGATCCTTCCTCTGTTCTAATGCCAATATAAGAACCACTAATGCTGCTGTCTGTGCTGAAAAATCTGACGGTAACCATGTGCTGGCTACTACTTCAGCTGTCCCGTCTGTCTGTATTTTCAGTACTGCTGTCCCAGTGTGTCTCTCTCCCATGGTCTTGTCTATCTTCAAAGAACCATCTTCTCCCCGCTCAAATGCATTTTTCTCTCACTTTTGGAAGGTCATCATACTGTTCCATGTATGTGGTGCAATTGCGCATGTAGTCTCCCTCCTCTATTGGCTCAGCTACAAATGTCTGTGGGTTAACTGTCCTGCATCTTTCTAACTTTCTGGCTGGATTCAATAGTATTACTTCATACCCTGAAGCCCTGTGTGTGGTCAGAGTACGCTTGGTCCATTTCATTATTGCTAAGAGAGCATGTTCAACAAAAAATGGTGGTGCTGACATCTCTACTGCAAATACAGCAGCAGCCAGTGCTTGCTCGCAAGGGTAATGTCCCTCATTACTGGATCTAATTTCCCACTATAAAATGCCAATCGCTTGTGTCCCATAGTAGTCTTCTGTGTGAGTACTGCAGTCATTGCTACTCCAGTGGAGTGTGGGAACAAATAAAATGTGTCCTGATAATCTGGGATCCCTAACACAGAAGGTGTATATTTTGCTTTCTTCAGCTCCTCAAATACATCTGTCATTTCCGCTGTCCATTGTAGTGTGCGCTCCCCTCTTTGTGCTTCTTTGAGTGCACTTAGGAAAGGTCTCGTATATATGCTGTAGTCAAAAGCACAAGCTCTGCAATAATTACAGAGACCTAAAAACTGTTGCATCTGTCTCACTGTTGTAGGTGTCAGCGTCCTATGGATTTGCCTCTGCCCTTTCTGGTGTCACTCTCCTCCCTTCCTGTGATATTAGCTGTGCAATGTACAGCATTCACTTCTCATAATACTGTATTTTTGCCTTACCTACCTTGTTCCATTGCTATGCTAATACTGTCAACATGTTCACTGAGTCATTTCTGCACTGTGCTTCTGACTTGCTGCAGATCAAAATGTCATCAACGTACTGTATGACTGCACTTTTCAAATATACGTTGCCTAGGTGCATCTGGAGGACCCTATTGAATATGGAAGGTGACACACCATACCTTTGTGGGAGCCTAGTATGTTTCCATTTCCGGTTCTATATAGGAAGGAAGTAAAGTCCTGTGACTCTGTGTGAAGTGGTATAGAGAAGAAAGCATTCTTCAATTCTATTACCGTAAAGTAGGTAGCTTCTGTGGGAATGCTACATAAAATTGTTGCTGGATTTGGAACTAAAGGAAATTCTGCCTCTACAATCTGGTTCAAAGGGTGCACATCCTGTATAAAACGCCATGACACCCCCGTTGCCTTTTTCACAGGATACACTGCAGTATTGCACTGTCACTCTCATGGTACCAGAATGACCTGTTTTGCTAATGCTGCAATTGTCTCATATATGCCCTCAGCTGCCTCTCTTGACAAGGGATACTGTTTTGCCCTTGATAAAATTGCTCCTGGTTTTAGCTTTATCATTACAGCGCCTATCCCTTTCAGTCGGCCTATGCCATAGGGACTTGTTCTCCATGAAACACTGGGTACCCTCCCCAAGTCTTCCTCGAAAAATGGTGATGGCGCTTTTGCAACATAGCCATTCTCTGTGGTACTTCCCTGTTTTGCATTCTAACCCAATATGTGATGCTGATATCAAACACCACTTTGTGATCTGATTGATTGTCCTGAAACAGTTCTTTGTCAGTCACGTCAGTCAACCTGTACCCTTCCCCACTGCAATTACTGTGCTCCAGCACCATCCTGTGTCATCTGTCCCATGTAATGATATCCTGTCTTTCCCTACGATTACTGCTTCAAGTTCTATTGGGACCACTTTCCCCTCAGGCTCATCTAATGGAACTTCTGCCCTGAATATATACTCATTGGGTAATTGGCATAGCTTTCCCTAGATCCCTGGAAGCTATGCCATCAATACCTCCAATCCATAATGGAGCAATTCAATATCTGCTGTCATCCCCATCTGTACCATGTGTCCACAACATGCATGGATAATCTCTCTCACATTCATGTGATAAATTCCGGGTGTCGAACACACTATCCCCTGGTCTGTAACTGAATTGGTCATATTGTGCGTACTCATTATGTACCTTCACATTATGTTCACTGGTGTCCGTCAGGAATACAATAGTGGCAAAGCTAAGTCATGCTCCTCTATATAGAGCAAGTGTTTGTCTGTAAAAGGAACTAAGTCAGTCGCCCCAGAGAATCCCTGTGCATTAATGGCATTGCTTGACATTCAGTATCTCCCCTCTCTGATACAGTATCTAGTTGCCCCCGTTTCTACGAGAAAGGAAAATGTCTTGTCACCTATCTTCACCCCTATACAGGGTTCCTCTGCCGGGTTGGGTGTATCCGATAGGATTGAACACATCAGGTCCATCCGTGGGCTGTCCTATTGTGTGTATATTGACATCCCTGTCCCCTTGATTGGATTGCCGCCCACAACAGTCACCCCCGCCTCTAACTTCCAAATGGGAGTCGATCCCATGGAGTCTGCGAGTGTCGGCATCCTGGCATCCTGCTGTGTTGCTTGTTTCTCTGCATCTGTGGTTCAGACAGTGCCTGTGGGTATGGCTGTATGGGTTGCTGCATTTGTGGTGTCTATCCCATAGGCTGATATGCTTGCATGCACGCGTCTTGAGTCTGTGCCTGTCTCTGTGTTTGGTCAGGGGCATAATGGTCAGTCTGTTCTGCCTGGTTTATGGGTTGGTGCAGCATTCCCCCATTCTGTGGCATCCCACCTCTGCTCCTGCACACTCGAGAAATGTGCCTTTTCTGTCCACACACTGAACACTGTGGTGGTCCCCCATTGGTCTCTGATAGCCCCCCTCAAACACCTCTGGCCCTGTCTGTATTTGATGTCCATACCCTCTTCACCTGGGCACTCCTCCTCTCCCTCTAAACCCTGTCTCCCACCCGCAAAGCCTCCCCCCACCAGTGGCGGTCTGTACTGTGCATGTGGTACACCTGCTCCTTACGTGCTGCAATTTTACCTGTAAATACATGTTGTCATATTGTGAACTATTTTGTAACCCTGTAAGCTTTGCACCTCTGTACTGTTACTTTTGGGTTTGGTGCACATTAGAAATAAACAAACAAACAAACAAACATTGCTCCTTCCGTTGTGTATTTGGATTATTTTTTCTGCACTAGATTTGCTTCCTCCTGCTTTCTGTCCTCATGCTTTTTTGTTGCATTCGCTTGCTTTAATCTACAATAGTGCACTACAGAAAGCTAAATTTCTGACCACGGTTTGGCCGCGATCCCCACTAGTTTCTTAAACTGCTTTTGCACCTGTTCATGTAACCCCTGACATAATATATGATAACATAATCCCACTGTTTTGTCCCACAGTTCAAATGTCTGCAACCTCCATTTCTCTTGAATACCTTGAATATATTGAAGTGGATCCTCATTCTCCCTCATTTTGCATGCCATAATTGCGCTAATGTCTGAGGTGTCTGGGTACTGCGCACTTAGAGCGTGCCACACAGCCGCTCACCAATTATCTATCGAATGGCATACCATTGTGTGACATGTTCTGTACTGTTACTCTGGAGTAACCTGCTCTTTTCCATGCATCATCTGCAACCTCTCTGAGAATTGCAGAAAGCAAACTCTTCATGTCACCCACTGCTAATGTTCCTTGTTGTCAGTCTCTCTAGCTCACATATCCACTTCTCAGCGATGGCAACTTACATCTCAATGTGTCTTTGTCCATCTGCTGCCAAAGTATATACTGAGGTCACCCTCCTCCCTTCTAATAGTGGACACTGTGCCAGTCCTATCCCCCCACTTTGTCTCCCATGTCCTTGGTGGCAGTAAACGCCCTGTCGTTTCCCCTTTCTTCCACCTTGGCAGATCTGTAAGCCTCTGCCCATATGAGGTGATATTGCCTGCGCTGTGCAATATATCTTTAGGACGCTGCAGCCGTCCCCCTCTGTTTTCCCTTAGTCTGTCCATAGCATTGTCGTTTCCACATACTCTGTCACTATCTGGGCTTATTCCCCAGGAATGGCGAGAGGGTCTCTCCTCTTCATTGTCTTCACTCCCCAATAAATCATCGTCAGATCCTGTGTCACCACCGGTACTGTCAATGTCCTCCTGAAAGCTAAGCCTGCCCAATATCACATCTCCCTGCTTCTTTCCTCCCGATTGACCTATACCTCTGTGCTCCCCCCTCATGGAGATATCAGTCTCATCTGTGTCTATCCGTGGGCCAGCCCTGCTGCTTTTCCCGCTTCTGTCTCATTCTCGTCTCCCTTATGTCTCCTTTTCCTCTTCATAACTTAAACTTGCTAAACCAATCTTTACTTATGCTGCCCTTGAAGGGCGCCCCTCCTCTTATTTGCGTCATTGCTCCCTAAGGAGTCGTTCGACTTCTAACTTCCTCTTGTCCTTCTTTATTTGCACTTGTTTTACCCTTTCTTCTTCTGCCTCTCTTTTTGCCATGTCCTCAAGCTCTCCCTGTCTTCTTGCTTACTTTCCTCTTGCTCTTGCTCTTGCGCTTCTACTTTCTGTTTCTCTCTGTGCACCCATTCATTCACTTCCTTCTCTACCCTTTGCCGTCTTTCTACTTCCTCCATTACCTCTGCCCATTCTTTCACCTCTTCTGTGTCTATGTTACTTGCAATTTCCCTGCTCCCGCACCCTGTGTCTCCTGCGACCTTCCCACACAGCTTAAGCAATATCTGTCCTTCTAGCCATTCATTTGGTACTATTAGTTCATAACCCTCAATGCTTCTCCTTTTCCCCAGGTCATTTTCTTTCAACCTCGGCTGTATATCGCTGTGCTCCTTGCATTTTCCGCCTGTGTTCTTTGCTCCCTTAGTTGTCTGTTCAGCCTCGCTTTGCTCCTCCTTCTTACTATATGCTGGAGGTGCAAAATGGGATTGGTGTAACCTGCTGCTGTTTTAAATTCTCTCGCGGTATATAATACCTGGGTTCCCACTGCTGTTCCTTCGCTCTATGTTTGAGGAGAAGGAGGGGGAGCCGAGGGCGACTGACTTTCTGCCTCCCCCTGGCTCAGCATCCATTGTCGCCATAACAGGTCCCCTTCCTCGTCCTGAAACATTTTCCATCACTCTAGTATGGCCATCTGTTTGTTTAACTTTTTCCTCTTGTAAGTCTTGTGTATGTACGTGTGTAATAGTTGCTGCACACATTTGGAAAAGCTCCTCTCTTTAGACGAGGGCTTTACCAATTTGTCCTCTGTGCTGTGAATTTGTTCCTTGCAATATTTACGGATTTTGTCCTTATATAACAGGAGGGACTTGCACATATGCTGTAGGGGGGTTTCCCTCATGCTATTACCTGAATACATTATATATTAATACTTACTTGACCTCAAATCAGGATTTCAACACTTCCACCTTTTAAGATACACTTAATTTCTTTCACCCATTTATCAGGTAACAAATACCTCTTATGAACATTAAATCACCACATAAACCTCAGCCTCTCTGACTCTTGACCAATACCATGAGTGGGCTTTGTGCACCGCCCTTCTGCAGCTCTCCGCCCCAACGGCTCAACTGACAACTCCGCTCATGCACTTTCCAGGCTCCGCCACCCAAAAGGGGCAACCACTGTTTGAAAATTGATTATTGCTTTTAGCCTAAAAGCTACACACCTTCCGTGCTCCTTAAGTCCAACAAAACAACCTCATTGGTGACATCACCTCTGCAACAACGAAGAAATCACTGACACCTGGCCCTTGAATCTGTCTGCTTAAACAGTCCCTGAACACAATGACAAACCTGACAGAACATAAATAACCTATATGTGGCCACCTTCCTGCCTAACCAACAGGGAAAACCAATAATTAATTTGATCTACCTGTATCTATAGCGCCGACTTACAGATAAAACATTTCCACAAGACTTAACAAGGAGAACACCTTCAGCGATACAAGCTCGCTTCATCTGCTAAGCCCTGTACATGGGCATACCTTCATCCAAGACCTAAGCTAGAACGCTCAACCCACAGGAAACCGAATATTTACATATCTTCTGTTACTCTGCCTTTCCAGTATGCCAGGCGTCCCACAGAAAGTGGGCAGGAATTTCTCCAAGGTGGATCCTGAGGACCTCCTCATGGTGTGCACCTACTGTGTGACTTTCTACTTCCGTGGGTCACCCCACAGCCCTCCAGGCAAGTGGCAGGACAAGACGGCCACGCAGATCAAACATAGTGAACCGCCCTCTGCTACCAGCTGTTATGGACTTGCGGATGGGACCTCACAGTATTCGTCCACATTTTAGCAGGGGTACTTGGGCCCATCAAAGATCCCCACCACAAGAGCAGAATGCTCAGTCATGGGGCAAAGTATACTTTCTTTATTATCCAACAGAGGCAGGGATTATACAGGAAAACAATCCTGCAACATTTCTCTCCACCTCTGAGCCTGTGTCACATGTTTTTATGCATGAGTGACATCACAAAAATCAGGTCCACCCCAAAAACCTTCCAGGTAGCCTCATTTGCTAGTTTGGGCTAACTGTGTATACAACAACTATACATTAGTCTATCTTTTGGTCCCTTATATCAGGTGGCTCCGCCTGAGACTACCCCCAAAAGTTGAAAACTGCACTGTTGCAGGGTCACAGGAAGACCATTGCCACGTGCAACATTTTATGCCATCTCACAAACGGAGCTTCTGGATCGGCAAGAGCAGGTCCTCCCAGGCCTGGGACCCTTTCTGGTCACAGAGCTCAGTGTACCTTTTCAAGGTTATTATTATTATTTATTTATCTATTTCTAACACGCCAAAGCCCATGGGCATCAGGGCACGGAGAACAGCTTTCTAAGCAAATTACAAATCAGATATATAGGGAAGCCCAGGAGGCATAAATTTATCGGACCAAAATGGTTTTCATAGCTGTTTTGAAAGTAGATAGATTTGTTTCACATCTTAAATCTGTGGGTAGCTTTTTCCATGCTAAGGTTGCTTTGATGGGGTACAAGGTTTCTTTCCCCTTCACACGGCTAGCTCTAGGCCATTGCAGTCGCATGATGTCTTTAGATCTGGTGTTTCTGACTGACGTTTGAACATTGATATGTGCTTTGAGACGCCTCGGTGCATCTCCAAACAAGCATTTGTGGGTTAGAACATTCATCTTAAACTCAAGTCTTGCTTCCACAGGGAGCCAGTGGAGGTCTCTCCTGTGCTGCGAGATATGTTCTGACTTCGACACACTTTTTACTATTCTCTCAGCATCATTTTGTAAGATCTGTACTCTTTTAACACACCATTTACTTGCTCCACCAAGAAGGGCATTGCAATAATCTAGTCTCGATAAGACTAGAGCCCTGATTAGCGTGGCACAATTGGCTGCAGAGATAAAAGATTTTATCAAGCATATAAGCCTGAGGTAATAGGGTATGTTCTTTGTAACATCTGCAACTTGAGCATCTGATTTGGGTGATGCCTCAATGGTCACCCCCAATGTTTTAACATTGCTGACTGTATGGATTATGTGCTTATCATTGTTCAATTTTCACAGGGAGCTATTAGTTCTAGCTTTGTCCGAGCCAAAAATTAAAAGCTCTATTCTCTGGCCATTCAAACAAAGTCCCTTGTCCATCATCCAGGTTTAAATCTTTCTGTATGTGGATGATATAATTTCTGTGTCTTTTTCATAATCTCGACTGAGTCTAAATAAAAGCTGAGTATCATCAGCGTAATTAGTAAAATATAGCCCCATGGTCTCTAGTAGGTCACACAGAGATCTGCAGAACCGGAGACAGGCATGCGCCCTGCGGAACTCTGCATGTAATCTGTTCAACGTTAGAGGATGCATTTTGCCAGATTATTTCAGATTTCCTGTTGCTTAAAAATGAGTGAAACCATTTAACTGAGCTAGGAGAGAAAATTCCACTTCCCTGGATACATTCTAGCAGTTTAGCGTGAGCGGCAAGATCAAACGCAGCTGAAAGATCTAAAGGCAGCAGCAGACCAGCTTAGCCTTCATCTACATGTCCAATATTTGGGTCTGTAAGTCTATCACAGCAGTTTCGGTTCCATTTGCAGTCCTGAATACTGACTGTCACTAATGTAGGACATTAATTGACATTGAGTGGCGATCTTATCCACTATCTTCAGCAAAAATTGGGCATTAGTAAAAGGTCTATATTTAGAAAAAGTAGTAAGGTCTAAGTTAGGTTTTTGCAGTAGTGGTGTGACTGTCACACTTTTTAATAAGTCTGGTACTTCGCTGTGTAAAAATTAGACGTTTACAAAATTAAAGAAATATGGAGAGCTGTGTGTTCCATATTGTTGCCACTGGTCGATCAACTCACCTGAGAGAGTGCCTGCAGGTTGCAGTTTTGGTGGGTAACACTTGCATCATTCCACTATGTGTCGGTGGGAAAAGCTTCTCTTCCCACCACAAGTAAATGGGCATTGTCCTGTCCTGCTGGGTGACGTGTGAGTGGACCACAAAAATGAAGCCATTCTGTTTTATTCTGAATTCTGGCAGGTGGCTTGCTGCCTTAGGAAGCAGGAATTTTCCACCCGCCCTTGTCCTTGGCTGTGAACACCAGCTGTGTGCCTCATTCTGCAGGGATCGTCTCTCCCCTTCCATGTATCTAAGGCCTGTCTTTCCAATCTGATTCACTTCAGTCACCCTAGAAATTCCCTATGTCTCTTCATGGCTTCATATGGTTAGTTGCAATTTAGCATATGCATGCTTGGTCCATGTATGTTCTGCATCTAATGATTTCGCTCTTGCCAAAGAAAGGAAAGCTTCTTAGCATTATGTAAATGTATCTGTCCTCTACCTAGAGGAGTTATAAGCATGTTTTCCATGTCTACAAGTAATAAACTAGTGCATGTTTGTGTAGCTTCATGCATTAATGCATATTTGCTTCATGGCTAACGCGGCTATGTCATGATGTCTCTAACAACCTCACCGATGCCAGGCTTTATTGTCAGTCGATCTGGTCCATTGATGAGACTGCTGTCTCCATGAAACCATCAATTGGATATGATTTGAATGGCTCTCTGAGAGAATATCTCTTGTCATATCTGTGATACATTGGTGCTGTGCGTGACTGACCAAACAGCGAGTTACAACTTTCATTCTTCATTCTGCGAGTCGACAATTGCACAGGGTCATAAGGGCCATTTTGGGGACCCTCTCTTCATTGGCATTATCTAAAACTCTTCTTTTCAGTTCTTGAACTCACCTTGTGGCTTTCTCTGAAACACTTCTTTTCAGATATTTAACTCACCTTGTGGCAGCCTCTGAAACAATTATTTTCAGTTCCTAAGATGCCCTTATGGCATTTGCTGAAACTCTTCTTTTCAGCTCTTAAACTGATCTTGTGGCATTCTCTGAAATACTTTTTTCAGTTCTTGGACTCACCTTGTGGCCTTTTCTGAAGCTCTTATACTCACCCTGTGGCATTCTCTAAAGCTCTTCTTTTCAGATCTTGAACTCACCTTGTGGCCTTCTCTGAAACACTTTGAATATGTGGTTCTTTAGTAACGTGCATGTAATGGATGGGGTTCGCAGAATAACTCTGAGTCCAAATAATTGAACCAACATCGGAAGATGGCAAAGGTTGCTGTTTTATTAACAATAACCTAAAACAGGGAGGTTACAACAGACATCAAAGGACATCCGTTCAGTTCTCAGCAAATTTCACATAGAAACATCTATATATCCAAGAAAATACGTGATGTCATACTACGTGACAAATAAGAAAACCAACAAAGGATTGTGATACTTTCAAGGGGAACATCTAAGCATACTTTCTATAAGGGCTGGGATTGTGATTTGCTATCTACTGTCAGGTGAAAAATGTATGCCTACCTCTAAAACATGTAATCTTCAACACTGTTAAATACACAGTATATCATTTGCTCTCAAACTATAAGGCCCTTCGTTATACAGCCTTCTACAATTGGTTGGCATGTTCGTGCCATGTATGGAACATTTGGTTCACTTAGCAGCATGTTAGCTCATACCCAGGTGCCAGGAGGTGGACTTGACTTTACCTCCCCATCCAATTCACCCAACATCTCTCATCACCCATGCCTTCTGCCATGCAGATTGTCTTTGAACTTGGCCTTGAAAAGTATCCTTGTCTGTGGGAATATATTGGAGTACAGGCTTTCACTATGGTTGTTCTAGGACTCCAAGCTCAACTCTATTTCCATCCTCAGCTCATGTGACAAGACACCATGATTCTGGTCTATGCTGCAGTATTTAAATTAATTGTTGATTAAAACTTTCCACTCTTGGTGATTTTTCTTTGCCACTTGACAAGGGATGATTCATCCATCTAACGTTTATTGCTTTCGAGAATAGACCATAGCTAGGCCAGACAGCCCTGCCAGGCTCTTCCAGGCTTTCAGCTTATTCATGCTGCAACACAATTCTCAGCCTTTCTTCTTCATCGGTTTCAGCGTACTAAAATTCATGACATCAATGTCCAAGTTACATACAATGGCAGTTTCGCCTGCAGTCTATTCACTACATGTAGCCAGCTTCTATGATCACTTAGTCTGCTTGCATTTCAGCACCTGTACAATAATTGAACGGTCGCATTTCTATAGCACTTTGCATGCGTGAAATCTTCTTTTGTGCATATTAAAATTCACTCGATTCTTAACTTTGTCATCAGTTTCCGCAAGATCCATAGATTCTCTTCAGCCAGTATTCTCAGTGTGTCACACTTGTCTCTTGTGATGTCACTGGCTTCTCTTTCACTCTTTTTCATAATCCTTCAGGGAATTCCTCCCTCATATTGTCGTCTCTTCAGGGATACATTTGATAGGGTTTTCTCAGAGGAAACCTTTTCTCAAACACTCGCTGTGGAATTGGCACTACTGCTGGTATGAAACATGGCGCAGTCTCCGACTTCCAATATATAGGTGGTGGGGGGGGATTTCCTACAGAGGCATGCAGCTGCTCCTCTACAACTTCTTTTCAGATCTTCAGCTCACCTTGTGGCATTCTCTGAAATGCTTTTTTCAGTTCTTGAACTCACCTTGTGGCATTCTCTGAATCACTACTCTTCTGTTCTAAACTCACCTTGTGGCATTCTCTGAACCGCTTTTTTCAGTTCTTTAACTCACCTTATGGCATTCTCTGAATGTCTTCTTTTCAGTTCTTAAAGTCACATTGTGGCATTCTCTGAAAAACTTATTTTCAGCTCTTACACTCAACTTGTGCTGTTCTCTGAAAATCTTATTTTTAGTTTTTCAAAATCATCTTGTGGTCTTCTTTGAAACTCTTCTTTTCAGATCTTGTACTTGCCTTGTGGCATTCTCTGAAACACTATTTTCCAGTTCTTATACTCACCTTGTCGAATGCTCTAAAACTCTTCTTTTTAGTTCTTGAACTCACCTTGTGGTATTCTCTGAAACAGTTCTTTTCAGCTCTTCAATTCACCTCGTGGCATTCTCTGAAACTCTTCTTTTTAGATCTTCAACTCACCTTGTGGCATTATCTGATTCCAGTTTGTATACTTACCTTGTGGTATTCTCTGAAACTCTTCTTTTCAGATCTTCAACTCACCTTGGGGCATCCTCTGAAAGACTTCTTTCTAGTTCGTAAACTCACCCTATGGCTTTCTATAAAGCTCTTCTTCTCATGTCTTAAACTCAACTTGTGGCTGTCGGTGAAACACTTTTTTTCAATTCTTAAACTCAACAGTTGCAGTATTACGAGCCACGAGGCCCGTCACAATCCTAAAATGGCCGCCGCTAATGTTACTATGGCAACCACCACAACACCAGCTCTGTAGAAGCCGGATTGGCCCCCACACCCCGCCGCAACCTTCTCTCCTGCTTTAGAGGGAGAGGAGGGTCGCCGTGAGGCAAAGCCACGAAGGAAAGGGCATCATCCCTCTTTGCAGCTCCTCGCTGCTTGTCGGCGCTCTAAGGCGCCCGGGGTACGCAAAAAGGTAAGGCTCTTCACCCCCTTCCTCATCCACCCCCCTCTTCCACCTCTACTCATAGCCCGATCCGCACTGAGGCCCAGGCTCCACTCCACACTTACCCTGCTGTCCTACTTGCCAGAAACCTTCATCTCCGCACACGCATCCTGCCCTTTCCGATGTGCTGCTATGCACCGTGTACTAGCGTCTGCAACTTCAGAGTTGCCAGTAGATATAAATCCTTCTGCAGATATAATTCTGCACGCGGCATGCCGTCTAACCGCTGTGATGCACCCCCCAATGTGCATAACGCCTGCCGTAACATCACAAAAACACTCACTAAAGGAACCTTGACTTTCACTCAGAGCCCAAGAGCGGAGGAGAAAACTCTTGCATGTTACTCTGCATGCAGCCAAGCTGTTGCACTGCCTATTCCCACTGAAATGCCTATGCCCAATCATGCTGTTGCTGCACTACCCGTGCCCACTGTAATGCCTGCACCTAATCATGCTGTTGCTGCACTGCCTATGCCCACTGTAATGCCTGCACTTAATCATGTTGTTCCTGCACTGCCTATGCCCACTGTAATGGCTACACCCAATCATGCTGTTGTTGCACTGCCTATGCCCATTGTAATTCCTGTGCCTAATCTTGTTGTTGCTGCACTGCCTATGCCCACTGTAATGCCTACGCCCAATCATGCTGTTGCACTGCCTATGCCCTCTGTGATGCCTGCGCCCAATCATGTTGCTGCACTGCCTGTGCCCACCCACTACCGTGGGTAACTCTCAGTCATGAATACTCCTTTTTCACTATCGACAACACACCCATCAAGGTGTCTGACTATGTCAAAACACTTGGCGTCTACCTGGACTCAAACCTCACCATGGACAGACAAGTGAATGCTATTTCCACCTCATCAGCCTACTACGCAAAAATCATCAACGCAGCCAGACCATTCCTATCTCCACAGAATTGCCTCACCATAGCCAGAGCCATAATTGGCTCCAGACTAGACTATTGTAACGCCCTACTATCCAGAACGTCATGCAAAAACCTTTCAAAACTACAACTAGCGCAAAACAATGCCCTCAGGGCAGCCACGGGGACCTCTAGGAAAGAACACATCTCCGAAATCAGGAGACAGGTCCACTGGCTCCCGGTTAAACAGAGAATCATCTTCAAATCTCTCTCCCTGGCACACAAAACCCTCCATGATGCTGCCCCTCCGTACCTTGTACAGAGAATTGTCAAACACACTGCCACAAGACCAGACCTCTTAGGGAAGGGTACTCTAACCTTATCCTTGTGCCTAAAACCAAAAAGGCCCATGCAAGGGGATCCAGTTTCCCCACAATAGCTGCTACACAATTGAATGCCCTTCCTAAGAATGATTCAGTCCAACCAAGCCTTCTGCAAAGCACTCAAAACACAACTCTTCATCTAACTAATCCACTGTTTTCTTATGTGTTACTAAAATCTGTGATGAGTAATGTATGAGTAATGTACCTCTAACTAAGAGACCTCTAGGTCACATGTAACCCGGCCTACTGAAAATGCTTATAAAAATTCTTGTAACAAGCGCCACGATGCCTCTGGGCTGTAGGTGCGCTATACAAATAAATAAATAAATATATTTGTGGCATTCTCTGAAACCCTACTCTGCAGCTATATAATTCACCTTGTCGGCTTCTCTAAAACTCCTCTTTTCAGTACTTAAACTCACCTTGTGGCAAATCTGAAACTCTTCTTGCAGTTCCTCAAATCCTCTTGTGTCATTCGATAAAACTCTTCTTTTCAGCTCTTATACCCACCTTGTGGCATGCTCTGAGATGCTACTTTCATTTCTTGAACTCACCTTGTGGCATTCTCTGAAACTCTTCAGCTCTTAAACTAACCCTGTGGCATTCTCTGAAATACTTTTTTTCAGTTCTTGAACTCACCTTGTGGCATAGGTTGAAACACTTTTTTCCAGTTCTTATACTCAACTTGAAGCATTCTCTTAAACTCTTCTTTTCAGTTCCTATATGCACCTTGTGGCATTTTTTAAAATTCTTATATTCTTTCTTAAACTTGTTGCATACAGTCTTCCTTTTAGCTCTTACACTCAGCTTGTGGCATTCTCTTGAAACTCTTCTTTTCAGTACTGTAAGGAAGGCATGGTATCAAGAAAAGACAGAAACAAGTGATCACAGTTCAAGGGTGTTTATTAAACTGTATAAGTAGATTGGAAAAACACCTAATCTGAACCTATATCTAAAATGGGAGCGAGCTACGACCATCAAATAATAATAAGGCAGTCCTATTGGCATCTTGTCAAAATAAAAGGGCCTATACAGCAAAAACTATTGCCAATCATTACAACTAAATACCTGAAAGAGTGTGGGATAGGGCTCACAAGAAAAAAAGTGTTCACAAATGATAAAACAAATTGATGTTGTGGCTTGGTCGGTATGGTTTAAGGCGACACAATTATGCAAAAGAAAAAGAAATGAAAGAAATGGAAATATTCTTGTCCTTTGTAATTTCTGATGTGTCGCGTCTCACTGGGTTGTGGTTTGAAAAGCCACTCAAAACCACTTGAATTGGTATGCAGTATGAAGGATACTCAGAAACGAGACTGCGCCAAGTTAGTATTGAAAAACCAGTTGTTGGTTTTATTTAAACAATTGCCCTTGCTTATGACACGTGTTTCGGCTTAAGAACCAGCCTTTTTAAAATCAGGGCATTATTGTCACTATTTTGTTATTACAGTACATAACCATAATTACAAATGCATTGGTAAGATTTCACATTTTTGTAATTGAAGGCAGAGGTAAATTATAAATATCTTGTCACAGAGAGAAAGGGGTGGGGGGAGGAGGTGGATTCAAGGGTTTTGTTTAAACAAAAATATTTCAATTATATTCATTGACAACATAACAGTAAACGTGAACAATTGTGCACCACATACAAAGTAACACAGTTTTTTGAGATATGCAAAGGTTGGATGGGAAAAAAGACAAAGAAAATAAGTGTGGAAGAAGCAAAATAATAAAGGGACAAAAAGATAAAGACAGAGTTAGTTGAATGGTCATGATATATGGAATTGTTCTGTATCATCCCATTAATTCACTATTCTCAAGTCGTATTAATCAAATGTGGTTACCTTAATAGATTTTTGTTCCCTATATGGAGAATCAGGTAAGTCTCAAGCAGTCGATGGGTTCGATCCCTTTAAAATTAAATTATATTCTTTTTAGTATCTCAAAAATAGTTCACTGTTACTGCACATCCTGAATCATAATCTAATGCATGTTGTATTAAATTATAGTTAGTGTACAACAAATTGTATACTTAGCGGGTACGTATGTTTTCATTTTGGCGCTAATGGGACCAATGACTGGTAATCTTAATCTCCACTGGTTTACTACATGAGTAATGCTTTCGCTCAGTCCTAATTACATTCATGTCAACACGAAGTGTGTCCGATTCGCTAATATGCGAGAGTTTAAAACAGCACATTTTCTATAGTTCGTTGATGATCCGTTACCTTCGGTTTGTGATACATGCGTTCAATCGCGTGCTGTCGTTTCTTAGAAATGCTGGATGCCATTGAATCAATTAAATAATTTGTTGCCGTGTGGCGTCACGGTTGGCGACTCACCAGAGTCTTTTTGTTAGTCTCTACTATTATTACACTAGAGGCGCGCTATGATTTGTATAAACTCATGTGTGCCTGACCTTGTTATGGGTTGTTCAGTGGACTAATCTGTGTACGTGTCCTTTCTTTATTTTTGTTACTTTTTAGCTTGGTTCTAATAAACTATACGTATCTTAATTAATAATATGGTGGCGTGAGTCCAAGTATGTGATTCCTTGTCTATTAGTGATTAGTCAGATTAGGTGCGCCTATATTTCCTACAGAATGCGGGCAATTTAAATATTGGCGATCAGTAGTTGTGACCTAATCTAATGACAATGAGTGATTTTCATGATAATTAATTGAAATGAAACATGAACATATATTTAACACACAACACGTACAATTTATAGAAATGACACCATTTCATTGTCGGAATTCAGTCCGAGGACAGTCGAGTTACGTTTGCAGATAGTCTTTGCCTCGGCTTGTCTCAGTGCTTTTTCCTTGTTCCCTTCTCTTTTACCCAATGTTATTTTCTGTAGTCCAATGAATTTAATATCCGATTTGTTCGCTATTTTAATGATATTTCTGCCAATGACAGGAGAGTGGGAGCCTTGGGTCCTGGCTTCCAATTTTCGCCAGATGCTCCCTAATTCTGGTTCTTAACTCCCTAATCGTGCTACCAATGTATACCAATTTGCATATACATATGATACCGTACACAACAAATTTTGTTTTGCAGTTGATTGATTGGTGTATGTTGATCTCATAATTGTAAAATAGTCCCTAAATAAATTCGTTTTTTCGTGTGCATACTTGCACATTGCGCAGCTTCCACATTTCCTGAAACCATCACTGGTCGGATGTAACCAGGTGGTGTGTTTCATCGTTGCCACATCTGGCAGGAGTGAAGGTCTTTATTCCTGATTGTTCCCGCTCTTCTGGTCAGGAAGTGGTAGCTAGGGATCACCCTTCCCCATGTTTTGAGCATGGGACAAGGCGGGACTCCGGAGCACAGCACATGCTCAGGCTTTCCCAGTATGAGACAACAGTTCCGTTTTCAGCTATCAGGACATTCAGTGGTGTACAGGAGGGCAGAGCAACCTCTGACAGGCCCATGGGAATCAGAGCTCACCCTCGAGTACTTTAAGATGAGATAGCTACACCTTGAGGTGAATGTGGTGTGAGATTCTCTTACTCCAACACCAATCAATAAGGACAACTCAATGGTTTGGCAAAGGGAAGACTGTTTAATGACAAGAATAGAAAACGGGGAAATCATCAGTGATGCGATCGCCTGTCTTGCTTCAACTCCCAACTTCTTCATTCAGACAGCAATAGTTATAGCGATTTCTCGTCATCCTTGACGTGTAACACTCAAAAGTTTGTCATGCAATACTATTGCTTAAAAAGAAAACTTAAGTATAGGTTCTATATCTGTATATGGTAACAGATTGTGAGGATTGGATAACTCTTATCGGGTGGGCATCTACGCCCATCCCTCTACATCACTCATGTCAGATGTCACTAAAAGTACGGCGTCTCATTGGTTCTACTAGCTATAGGACCCTAGATTATTTGGTCCACTGTGATTGGGTCGGTTACACCCCTAGGCATAAATCTCCACTTTAATTAGCAGCATGCAGAATGATCATCAAGATGTGGTATGCCCCAAGATTCACCCTGCCTCCCTTCCATCAATCATTACTTTTGGGCTATGTGTCAATTAGTTGGCAGAGGATGGCCTCAAAACTGTAGTTTCTTGTCAGGAGAAAATATGGCATCCTCTGGCTTTGGGTGACATCAGACGTTGGTACCTCTTCGCGCTTGGCTGGTCACGTGTCACTACACCGTGAATGTGCTTCATTTCCCCTCTATTTGCATATTTAATTCTTCCTTTAGCCTTGACCTTCCTGGGCATCCTTATCTTGACCTTCACCGGCAGGCTGCTATGCTCTTAAGTTTCGATTCTTCTAAGTTGCTGATCTCCTCCCTTCCTTGAGTGACCTCAAATTCCGAGGCATGAGCTCTTCTTGCTAAGTTTCGATTCCGCTCTTTCGTCTGGCTTTGTGCTGGTATATGAATCCTGGCTTGTTTGACCCTTGCCGTTCTGAGCTTAATTCTGCTTTTGTAAAATAGAGTCGCACTTGTATAATGTGTTTCTTTGAGGTAGATATATAGTTGGCGCTTGACGCTCTATTCTTCTACTAAGCATAACAAGCAGTACTGTTTCCTTAGCTTCTTGCGTTCCAAGCCTATTTACAGGTGTTTAGCCAGTTGCTTATTTTGCCTCCTGCTTTATGGTTAAGATTCTTTAAAGTTCAGCATTGTTTCTCCTTTTAATCCATTGTATCATTCTTCTATACATTTCGTCTTTGTGTGTCATCTTTTGATTGTCGTTTCGCTCTTCTGAATGTCTGTCCAGGCCCTTGTGTCATCACCATTCGCCTTAAATTAAGGCGCTTTGGGTCTCTTCGGGGACAGTTTGTAAGTAGTCTTCATTTCGTGTCAGCTGTTGGTATGGTTGTCTCAATGGGTACTGTGCTGCTCATGGTTGTCTGGTTATTGGCACTTCAACAGGTATTGCTCTTCTGATGGGCACTGGGCAGACCCCTAGTGCTGCTCTCTGTTGGTTTATCTGTTCCTCATATGTCATATATCTCGGCGAGTATGTTCCTGGTATTTCAAAATGAGTGGCTGCAGTGCAGGCCATATCTGGGTCCTCCTCTACAGTGGTTGAGTCTCTTTTCTACAAAAAGTCTCTTGCCTCTGCGGACCTGATGCATTCAAAATAATAAACAAAAAAGTTCCTTTCAGTAGCCAAGTCGGGTGATGCCTTTTCACCCCAGATCCCCCTCTTCCGGGCTCACATCCACAAATGTTCATAGCAATATCAGGACCTTCGGTAGTTTAGTTTTCTTGCTTCTGAGGGCCTGACATGGTAGATCCAAGAATTATAGGGGAAATTTGACTATGATTTACCATCCGGAAAGGTTTCTACAGCCTCAACTGAGGCATTTCCGGGCAAGAAAACGCAGAGATGCTAGAAACTGGGCTTAGGTTACCTCTGGTCTGTGGAACTGAATTCCCCTCTGACTCCGGATCCCTTAATAAACAAAATAATCTCTAATAAATTGATTCTTTTGTCCTGGAACACTAGGGGAAATCTACATCTCCTGACAAATATTGACACAGTAGCTATGAGTAATGGCCCTGATCGCTTCTTCTGCAGGAAACCTGGCTGCTCTCATCTCCCTTTATCAACGGCTTCGAAATTTACTCTCAAAATGCAAAACCTAGCCTGGGAGGGAGAGTGTCAGGGGGTCTACTGATTGGGTTAAGAGCCTCTTTAGGACTTAGGAGTGTGGTCATTATGGATATGCCTCTTGGGATCCTTGCCTTGGAGACTGCTTCCAGAGAAGGTCTGTTCAATATTCTTATGATCAATATCTACTGGCATCAAGGTCTAGCAGCTTTGGAGCCTTTTCTGGAAAGCCTAACTGATCTGGTTCTTGCCTGGAGATCTGGCAATATTAGGGGCAAAGTGATTTTGGCAGGTGATTTGAACTCTGACTGCTCCATATCAGCTGATGCTAATTATGAGGATCTGGGGCAGGACCTGTCGGTTGATAGTCAGAGGGGACAGAAATATGCCTGGGGTAGATTGTGGAATCTCTCTCTGGAATCAGTGGGATTGTTATGCCTGAATAGTACCTTTGACTCAACCCACCCTCTCTGCCCTACTTGGCACAGAGGTCTGGCAACTATAGACAGTGGGCCTCATTACGAATCCGGCGGCAACCGAGCCAGAAAAACCGGCAGGTTACCGCAGGACTCGTATTACCATTCCGCCTCCATGATTCCCGGAATTACCGAGGCATTATGACCCTGGTGACCCAGGAATTGCGGAGGTGGAATTCTGTAAGTCCCCATTCCCATGGAGTCCCATAGGACTCCATGGGAATGGGGAAGTGGAAACACTGGCACCATGTTGTAAAGGTGCCGGTGTTTCCATGTCCGCCTGCAGGCGGGTGGTGTTAAACCTGCCAGGTCAGACCTGGCGGGAGTGACACCTCCCGCCTGCAGAACTCGAGATCAGCCGGTCCGTAAAGAACGGTGGTGGCGGATTTACCGCCACCGTTTTTTCCGGACCGGCTGACTCGTAATGAGGCCTTATGTCTTTGTAGATCACTCATTGCTTCTTCTTTCCTCTGAAGTCCAGGTTTATTTTAACCATTGGAGTGATCATGGGTCTCTGTCTCTCTCCTTCTCCCTTCCAACTGAGAAGTTGCTCTCTGGGGGCCACGAACCTTAAATACTCTGAGGCAAGGTACCGGGGTGCGCTGGTCACCGGCAAATATTAATCTTCTCAATGACCAAGTTCTCTCCCTATTTGATCATACTTCTTTTTTGTGTAAACAAGCAGTCTTCAATACCCAGCAATATGATACCTTTTTGACTGCCCTCCATAGTAGCCTCTATGATACATTAAGGAAGGGTAACTCTAAAAGAGTCCATGCTCACAGATTTGATCAGGAGCTGGCTAATGAAAAGGGCCATGTACGTAAACTTATTAGCGAAACCCGACTCCTTGATATTGAGCAGGATAATAGAAAAGCACGGATCAAAGCTATACGACAAAAATACAAAAATTACTGCATAGCAAGAAAATCCATTCTGCTGCAAAATGTTGCAGAGCTTATGTTACGAGTCTTGGTCAAAAGGGATCTCAGGGCCTTTTGGTCTCTCTTTTCATTTTAAGATTGTACTTTGGCTATTTGTCAACTGAATGCTATCCCGGAGGCCCAATGGGTGGATTATTATTCCCAGCTCTTTGGTAAAGAGGAAGAAGGCGGGGAAGAGACAGTAATTTGGGAGGATGCACTTAATATCAGGTGGGAGCCCGCTATTGACCATGAGACAATACGTGGGCTAATCGTCAAAGCTAAGAACTCTTGGGCCCCAGCCCCTAATAGATGACGAATAATACTTTGAAAGCCGAACCGGAAATCTGGGCTAAGTTACTCTGCTTGCTATTTCAGGGTATAGCAAAAACTGGTAATGTACCAACTAGCTGGCATACTGCCTATATTGTCCCCATCTTTAAGAGAGGTCAGCGGACTCTGGTTAAGAACTACAGACCAATCTCTGTTATTGATGCGGACTGTAACCTCTTTGCTTCCCTGCTTCTATCCCTTGTCAATGTTTGGATTAAGGAGAATCATATTCTGCCGAAATGTCAAACAGGGTTCAGGGCTGGTCATTCAACCAACTTAAATGGCTTTATTCTTACGGCCCTACAAAGCTCAACATGGGGAACATTTGGTGGTACCCTATATGTCGCTGCATTTGACCTGTCAAATACCTTCGATTTGGTTATTAGGTCACGTCTTTGTGCCAAACTGTCAAAATGGGGGCTCCCCGTATGCCTCCTTAATTTAATTATGGCCATGTATAAGAACTTGTGGGTTCATATTAGGATTGACCTAGATGGGACTCTATCTAGAAGAATAAGGACACGTATAGGGGTGAGACAGGGTTGCTCTCTGGCTCAATGTCTCTTTATTCTCTACTTGGCAGATGTTGGGGAGTTTTTGGGGGATGCGGGTTTGGTGACTGCAAAATTAGGGGATCTCAGGCTCTTGTGGTTGGCAAACGCTGATGATTTCCTTCTCTTTGATCAGACCAAAGTGGGTTTGCAAAGATTAATATGCAAGTTTGAAGAATATGCTGCAATTAATGGGTTAAAATTTAACCTGAGTAAAACCCGTACAATGGTCTTTTCCAAAGGGAGAAAAGAGAATAAACAAGTATGTAAAATTGGCGGTGAATTGATTGTGAGAGCACACAAAATTGTCTATTTGGGCTTTCCTATCCTGACTCAACCTTCGGCTGTTGAAATTAGATGATCACTTAGATACAAAATACACCCGCTCATTTCACAAACTATTAAGCAGGACAACAAGTATGGGAGGTTCTCCTTCAAGCCAGTGGTAGACTTCTTTGAAGGAAAGGTTGTTCTGAAATGAATGTATGGCATGGAACTTCATTATCTGGAAATCCTGAACTTTTGGGATTCCCTTGAGGGTATCTATTGGAGAAAGGTTATGAAACTCCAGAACAGTATCCTTATAGCGGCTATAAGGTTTGAATTGGGCTTAGTGTCACTGTGTGACAAAATCCTTTGGCAGGTTTTGGCCCTTTTCTCTTCTTTTCTTTGCCCCAGGAAAGATACGCTCTATGATGACCTGGCTAATATTCTTCTCTCACAGGGATCCCTAGATCGAAATACCTATTTGTTAAAATTCAGAGATCTTTGTGATAAGACTTTATTAGATCTATCCTCTTACAGGGATACTCTGCTGACCAATCTGAATAAAGTGAAAGATCGCCTTTATTGCTTTGATTGGAACAATACTTTGAAAAACCTTCACTCCTATCCCTCTCTCTGTGACTTAAAATTTGTTCACAAGAAGCGAGGTTCTCTGTCTTTTATTTTGACTCAATTCCTTAATCGTTATTATCGCCCCCCCCTGAAACTCAGATGGAATATTTTGCCCACTAAGGAGGTTTTACATAGAAGGAATGTGATTAATGATTTGGATCTCCTCTGTCGTTTCTGCCATATTCCAGGGATTATTGAAACTGCCCGTCACTTCTTTTTGGATTGTGTAGCACTGAAAGGATTAAGGGCACTCTATCTGGCCAAATTCAACACTTTGAGACTTCTGGGGGTGGACATTTTTATTTGGTCAAGCTGTCTTTTTATTTCTAACACTACAGAGGGCCCTGCAGTTGCAGGATTAATCAAATCTTTAGATCTGTTTGCACCTATATGCTGAGCCCTTGGTCTGATACATCTTTGTTTACACTCCCCTATTTTTCGGGTTAAAGATCGTAGTGTACCTCTATATTGAATCTGATCTTTATGATTATTTGCTCTCTTATGTGATGTCTGAAACTGGAATTTTTAGTAATCCTAACTGTGCACTGTTTTAATGATTGTAATGTACTTTTATATAGAAATTGCTATTTTATGACTGCCTGCTATCCATGTGATATATGAAATTGCAACTTATTGTAACTATGCACTGATTTTATGTTATTTGTTTCTTCCTTTTCTCAAAGGATTGTAGGGCTTTGTTGCATCTGTAATTTATCAATTTGTATTAATACATATAATTCTATTAATTGTAATTGTAAAGGTTTCGTATGTAAAGCAAATGCAAATAAAAAAAATAAAATAAACAGACCCCTCTTGAATATCAGTCTCCCTCTGTTGGGTTCACACTGGCTTGTATTCAAAACATTCCTCTATCGCATTCACAAGTCGATGGGGTGATGGTTCTTCACCCCTGGATCCCCCTCTTCTGGCCTCAGACCTTTATCAAATATCAGCCTCCCTCTGTCGGGTTACCTGTGGCTTGTATGCAAAGATATTTTCACCTTTCGTATTCACACATTTTAATGTATTTAATCTTGTTCACTGTGGACACCCTCTGTCGGGTTCACTCTTTGTCCTCACAATGTTCATCGGGCATAATGCTTCACCCGTTCTGTAGGCATCCCTCCTTCGGGTTCACTCATGCCAATTTTACAGTTCCTTTGCTTTCTTTTGTTTCTAACCGTTTGCCGGTCAAAGACTTTCGACTGTACAGAGGACTTTGTAAGACCCCTGTATGATCACTTTGACCTTTCTTTGCAGCTCTCCTACGGCCTTCTGGTATCAGTAGTTTTAACAAAATGTGGGATTAACTAGAGTCTCTCAAAAAGCACTCACGTGGTGCCCGACCCCTCTGCAGCTAGTTTTCCCTTAATATTAATAGTTCTTCGAACTCTTCCTAATGTGCCACTTTGCGACTTTAATTCAACACAGTTCGGTTTCTTTATAGTTTCACCCCTCAACTCACTGGCTGTGATGAACCACTTGGCTTTTCAATATATCTGAAGTCAAGGCCGGTACGATGGTAGTAGGCTTCTCCCTCTGTCATATGTAAGAAACTCATGGTGACAAGACAGACACAAGTGATCACAGTTCAAGGGTGTTTGTTGAACAATGAAAGTGGTATGTGGGTTGGAAAAGCGCCTAATCGAACTCTAAAATGGGGACATTGTGTCGACCATCAAATGAAAAATAAGGAATTCCTAGTCATGTTGTATCAAATAAAAGGGCCTATAATAAGAAAACCTATTACCAATTCCTTATGCTAAATACAAAGCGTCTGGGGTTAGATTTCAAGAAAAAGAAAAGAGTGTTCTCAAATAATAAGTCAGGAGGTGGTAACCTGGGTCTTCCTTCCTCAGCTTTTGAGCACAGGGTAAAATGGAGTTGGTGGAGCACAGTACAATCTCAGGCTTCTCTAGCACGAGATGACAGTTCCAATGACAGTTCTCAGGACCGTCGATGGCCAAGTCTCATTTCCTTAGAAAGCCTCTTGCCTTCGGGCCTGAGGTGTGCAGATAATCAAAAGCAAAAGTTCCTTAAACCAATGAAGGTTCTTTACCAAAGTTCCATATGGGTGATGGCTTCATCCCCGGGTCCCCCTCTTCTGGGCTGACCCTTCCTAATTGTAATCCACAGTACAAATAGGGTGATGGCTTAACCCCTGGGTCCCTCTCTTCTGGGCTGACCCTTCTCAATTGTATTCAAAAGTTCAAAATAGGGTCATGGCTTCACCACTGGGTCCCCCTCTTCTGGGCTGACTCTTCAATTAAGGTTTTGATGAAAGCTTTGTCCCTGGATCTTCCTCTGCCGGGCTCGGACCTCTCTTGACTGCTAGTACTTGGGTGATAGCTTCATCTGTTTCTCAATAGTATATCTTTGCATCTCTTATTCTTTTCTCATTAAACTGTGGGTGATAGTTTAACTCCATGGATCTCCCTCGCTCGGGCTTGGATCTCTCTCGACTGTCAGCCCTTGGGTGACAACGTCACCCTGGATCTCCTTCATCCGGGCTCGGACCCGTCTTGACTTTAACGGGAGTCAATTCCCTTGGTTTCTCAATGTTCACTTTTGCAATGGGATTCACTTCCCTTTCTTTCACAGTGCTTGTAGATCAAAGTCTTTCGATTGTACAGGGATTTTTGCTTGATGTTCTGTATGACCACCATGACCTAGTTCACGGGCCTTCCCATGGCCTTCTGGTACTTGCAGTTTTTCTCATATGGGGCTCAACCCATGTTGTGCCGCTTTCCCTTTGCATCTGGTCTCCCCTTCACACTTTTAACACTTCATTCAAAGTTCAATAGCCTTGGTTCTAAAGTTGCCACTTTGCGATTCTCACTCATCACAGCCCAGTTCTTATCGGCTCTCCCCTCGACTCACCGGTTGTGATTAACTGCTTTGCTGTTCGTTTCTTTGGAGACAAGGCCAGTAGCACGGGCGTGGGAGTTTCCCTCATTATGGCCTATCGGTATAGGCTTGCCCCATGTACCATTGACATCTGCTGCAGGACACTTGTGCTATTGTTCACTATCTAAGGCTCTCTTCCATGAAGGTTCTGTGGGTCTGGGACGAAGAGGGCAAGGTTATTTTCGGCCTTGCCACCCTCTCGCTTCCTGCCCACTTTCTCCTTCTCTTGAACTGCCGCTTAGTAGTCATTTTGTTGTGATCTCTGCTATGTTCACCTTTCTCGCCTTGCTCGTCCTGCATTCATCTGCTCCACCTTTTATCCCAGGGGGAAACAAAGGGTTGTCAGGTGTGTGTGTAGTTCAAGTAAATTGCCTGACTTTGCCTGACTCTCGGCTTAGGACATGTCAGGTACACAGGTTTAACATTATTCTGCAGTTTTGGGTGAAAAACAGCATGCGTGTAACAAAAAGCAGGGTTTGGAGCATCTGAGTATACTACGGGATGGGATAAGGTTAGTGAAATGAACGAGAGTGCCCAGGATGTAAAACAGAACAGAAGGGATCATGAAATAGAAAAGTGGAATTAAGGGAACTGTAGTATGGTACCTGAGCAGGTTGGGAATACGGGAAATAATAATCAGAGGGACAGAAAGAAGAAGGATGTAGAGTATTCTGATGGGGAACAGAAACACAAGTATTCAAAGAAGGATGGTTTCTGAAGGCAGCGGGGTGAGTAATGGATTTATCAGAGGATGATGGATTCTTTAAAAGGAATTTCATCAAATGGAAGGGAGGTTGAGGTGAAACAACCCACAAAGGCTTCGGGGACCTCGTCTTCCTCATCCCTTTTTCCGGTATCATAACGCATCTCACCTTGGCAATCTCCTGAGCATAAATTCGGGTTCCCCCACCCAGGTGATCCTCCCTTGCTTGTCCACCCCCAGGGTTGGGTTCTGAGAGTGCCAGCCCTCCCCATGCCATGTGAACAAGGGCTTCCTGAGGTTTATCTGGGAGAATACCCTCAGGTTTCTCACACCTGCTTATCAGTGTAGGCAGGCTCTGTGTACCGTTGACAACTGCGGCAACACACTTGGGCTATTGTTTGCAGTCTTACGATTCCTTTCAGGGAGGCTTCCTAAGTCTGGCCTTTGAAAGGACAAGGTTACTTCTCTCCTTGTCACCCCCTCGGTTCTCGCTGTCTTTCTCCTCCTCTTGAACTGCTGTATTTGGATTGCTCTGTCGTTGTGTGGCCTGTCTTGATCTTTGTGTGCTCTCATGCTCCACCTTTTATCCCTGTGGGGAAAGGAAAGGGCTGTCAGGTGTGTGTGGTTCTGATCAATTGCCTGACTTTGCCTGACTCTTGGATTGGGACATGTCAGGTAAACGGCTTTAGTGTTAGTCCATTGTCTTTCGTGTCAGGAGAAAGTGTTTGTGTCGGAAAAGGTGGGGGAAGGGTGAAATGAGGAATGATATTCTTTGTCCTAGGGGGTTTGATAAATTCCGAAGGGTGAGATTTGTAGGGTTTGTGAAACAAACGGGAATGACTTGGATTAGTATCATAAAATGAGCAAAGGAAATTGTGAGATTGATGTGTTTTGTTTGAGCAGATTGGGAGTGCGGGAAATAATAGTCAGAGGGACGTGAAAAAGAATTACCCAGAGTATTCTATTGAGCATCATGAAAACAAGGATTCTGAGAGAGGTTGTTTCATACTGTAACAGGGTTTGGGCTTCTAATTGGTTTACCAGAGGTGTAGGGGTGGCCGGATTCTCGTAAGGGAGCTTCATTGGGAGGAAGGGAGACAGATGTTGTACAACCTAAAAAGGTCTCAGGGATCTTGTCCTCTCCTTCTTCCCCGGTATAATAGTGCATCTCACCTCTTACCCAGGTGATCCTCCCTTGCTCGTCCATCTCCAGGGTTGGGATCTGAGCACACCGGCCCTTCCCTGCCCACCTGAATAAGGGATTCCCGAGGGCTACTCTGGAGAATACCCTCAGGTTTCTCACAGTACCTAAACTCACGTTGCGCATTCTCTGAAAATCTTATTTTCTGCTCTTATACTCACCTTCTAGCATTCTCTGAAACTCTTCTTTCAGTCCTTAAACTCACCTTGTAGCATTCTGTGAAACTCCTCTTTTCAGTCCTTAAACTCACCTTGTAGCATTCTGTGAAACTCCTCCTTTTAGCTCTTACACTCACCTAGTGACATTCTCTGAAACTCTTCTGTTCAGTACCTAAACGTAATCTGTGCATTCTCTAAAAAATCTACATTTCAGCTCTTATTCTCACCTTGTGGCATTCCCTGAAAGTCTTCTTTTCAGTTCTTAAACTCACCTTGTGACATTCCCTGAAACTATTCTTTTCAGATCTTCCACTCACCTTGTGGAATCCTTAGAAACACGTATTTTCTGTTCTTAAACTCACCTTGTGTCATTCTCTCAAACTCTTCTTTCTATCCTTCAACTCACCTTGTGTCATTCTCTGAAATTCTTCTTTTCAGTTCCAAAAATCCCCTTGTGGCATTCTCTGAAATTCTTCTTTTCAGTTCCAAAAATCCCCTTGTGGCATTCTCTGAACTCATCTTTTCAGATCTTGAACTCACCTGTGGCATTCTCGGAAACTGTTTTCCTGTTCTTATACTCACCTTATGGCATTCTCTGAAAATCTTCTTCCCAGTTCTTCAACTCACCTTGTAGCATTCTGTGAAACTCCTCTTTTCAGTTCTTAAACTCACCTTGTAGCATTCTGTGAACCTCCTCCTTTTAGCTCTTACACTCACCAAGTGACATTCTCTGAAACTCTTCTGTTCAGTACCTAAACTTACCCTGTGCATTCTCTGAAAATCTACATTTCAGCTCTTATTCTCACCTTGTGGCATTCTCTGAAACCCTTCTTTTCAGTTCTTAAACTCACATTGTGACATTCCATGAAACTCTTCTTTTCAGATCTTCAACTGACCTTATGGAATCCTCAGAAACTCTTCTGTCTGTCCTTAGACGCACCTGGTGGTATTCTCTGAAATTCTTATTTTCAGTTCCAAAAATCCCCTTGTAGCATCCTCTGAAACACTTATTTTCTGTTCTTAAACTCACCCTGTGCCATTCTCTGAACCTCTTCTTCCTGTCCTTAAACTCACCCTGTGCCATTCTCTGAAACTCTTCTTTCTGTCCTTAAACTAACCTTGTGGCATTCTCTGAAAGTCTTCTTTTCAGTTCCAAAAATCCCCTTGTGGCATTCTCTGAAACTCTTCTTTTCAGATCTTGAACTCACCTTGTGGCATCCTCTGAAACACTTATTTTCTGTTCTTAAACTCACCCTGTGCCATTCCCTGAACCTCTTCTTCCTGTCCTTAAACTCATCCTGTGCCATTCTCTGAACCTCTTCTTCCTGTCCTTAAACTAACCTTGTGGCATTCTCTGAAATTCTTTTTTTCATTTCCAAAAATCCCCTTATGGCATTCTCTGAAACTCTTCTTTTCAGATCTTGAACTCACTTTGTGGTATTCTCTGTTTTCCAGTTCTTATACTCACCTTACGGCATTCTCTGAAAATATTCTTCTCAATGCTTGAACTCACCAACTTGTGGTGTTGGTTGAAGCTCTTATTTCCAGTTCTTATACTCGCCTCAAAGCATTATCTTAAACTCTTCTTTTCAGTTCTTATATGGACCTTGTGGCAGTTTATGCAATTCTTCCTTTCAGCTCTTACACTCGCCTTGTGGCATTCTCTGAAACTCTACTTTTCAGATCTTGTTCTCACTTTGAGGCATTCTATGAAACTCATATTTTCAGTACCTAAACTTGCCTTGTGCATTCCCTGAAACTCTTCTTTTCAGATCTTCAACTCACCTTGTGGCATCCTCAGAAACACTTATTTCTGTTCTTAAACTCAGCTTGTGGCATTCTCTGAAATTCTTCTTTCCATTTCCTAAAATTCACTTGTGGCATTTGCTGAATCTGTTCTTTTTTTAAAATTATTTTTTTATTATTTTATATTTACAGGTTTTAATCACAGAGTTCTTTTTAGCGCTTATACTCCTTGTGGCATTATCTGAAACTGCTTTTACAGTTCTTAACTTCACCTTGTGGCATTCTCTGAAATTCTTCTTTTTCGTTCTTGAACTCACTTTGTTGCATTCTATGCAACTCTTTTTTTCAACTCTTATACTGACCATGTGGCATTTCAGCTTTTATACTCACATTGCAGCATTCTCTGAAACACTTTTTACAGTTCTTGAACTCACTTTGTGGCATTCCTGAGAGTTATGTAGGGGTTGCAGAGTCCAAATTTCAACTAGGGCAGGATTTTATTAAAAACTCAGACTCTTGCAAAAGAGGTATGATTGTGTATGAGATTTGCACAAAACAAAACAAAAAGGGGTTTGGATTCATTATTACAAATGGCAGATACTATAGCATAGTGTACCATACCATGGTATAGCATGGGCTGAGTTGCAATGAAATTTAGGAGTAACAGTTACTTGCTACTAACACCTTAAACCTACTAATGTTTAACACACTAACAACATTAGAGGCAGCTCAGTCCATAGCTCATTGGTGCAAACTGGGCTTCTTCATGAGGCTCCAAGCAGAGGCTCAGCGAGCAATGTTGGTTGGAAAATGCAAGAAATAAAGCTGCTTTTGTGATGGTGACTTGAGCTGAGGAATGTGCAGTAAACTAGGTTTATTGTTTAAAACTTCCAGCGCTGCAAGATGAAAGGAACGTTGTTACAGCTAGGCCATCCGCTTGCTAAGCTGAATTCTGTGTAAAAGGTGAAAGGGAAGAGACATGTGGTAGCACCCTGGAAGCTTCCAGGAGGTATGACCGCCCAGAGGGGGCTGATTGATTGGATGACATCACTGTGAGAGGCAGACATATGGTATGCCTTCTATACAGGGGTACACCTTGAAAGGAGGAGTGGGGGAGACTTTAAAAGGGGTACAGAGGAGAGAAAGGCGATTTATGGTTTCTCCTAGGGACTCAGACTGCCTCTGCTGGCTCATTTGGCAGTCAAGGGAGAGAAAAGAAAAGGGGAGGTAGACTGCTGAGCTGGAACGGTGTGTGTCATGCTGGCAGAGGAGAACCACAGTGGGTCACAGACGGCAAGAGGATATGTGAGACAGTGCTTCTGAGGGCCTGCTGCCAACCGGGGAAGAGAGTCAGTCTGTCTTTGAGATTGGTAATCACACTGTAAAAAAGAAAAAGGGAAATCTTTACATTGCAGATAAGCTGCACTGATTATTAAAAGATTAAAGTAGGCAGCAGGGAAGCACCTTTTTTCACTGCATTTTCCTATGAGAAATTCGTACCTGGCGGGGTGGGGGGTGGCAGCCTCTCAGCCATTGAGGAGGCTCGGAATGGGGCATTACCAGTGGTAATCCCCCTGCTCCGAGCCACCTCACAGCTGGAGGCAGCCATCATTCCCCTCTGGGGAACGAGGTAAGTGTGGTCTTTCTTCCCTCCCCTCCCTCCTCCTCCCAACCACAGATTTCCCTTCTCACCCCCAACTTCCAGTTACATTCTTTTCAGTCCAGTTCGAGAGCAGATGCGCTGAGAACTCTTCTGTCCCCAGCACGTCTACTCCCGATCTGCGACAGGCCATCATGGAAAGGAAGAATGGACTACGTGTAGCCCCTTCTCTCCTTTCCATGGGGCCATTTTTTTATTTACTTTTTTCAATGGCCACCAGGGAAAGGGAAAGGGAAAACGGACTTTGTTTTTCCTTCCCCGGCGGCCATTTTTTTGTACATTTTTTGTTTCTGTTCCGAAACGCGGGTGCGTTTCGGAACAGAAACAAAAATGCTTTTAGTACCCCGGTCGTACGAGCCGGGGTACTAATAGCAATCAGCCCCTCGCGGGGGGGCATTACCACTTCAGGTAATGTACCTGGGGAATTCGTTAAGGCCCTTGCTTTGCTTGGGCCTGTAACTATGGGACCCGGGGCATTACCTGTAGTGGAAATGCTCCCCCTGCTCGGGGATTATTGCTTAATTAGCTGTCTGCGAAAAAATAAAATAAGCTGCCACTCCCAGAACGAAGAGCAACAGCTATCTCAAGGTTCAGATATTTTTGTTAAAACGTGTGCTCTGCCAAAGTTAGAGGAGGAGACGGCTGCAGTATTTTCACTGTTCAAACAGAGGGACGTTTCACCTGGGTAGAAACAGCAGAAAATGTTCTAAAATTGCAAGTTTATGAAACCAGCAAATTTTGATAAATGAGTGTACGTTTCTTTCATCTAAGCTCGCCTACAACCTACAATGTTCAATGTTCAATGTTAAATTATGGCATGTCGTGTTTTCCTGTGTGTGTTTTTATTCTGTTCTGTAGACATGTATCAAGTATCCTATGGAATAACCGAAGACTGTGCATGGCTCGTTTTTGCGTGACACATTATTTTATAATCACAATCATGATTTTCCCCATGTTATCAATGTATCATTTCTCAGGTAACCTGGTAAATTTATTCTGAGTAATTACGCTGACCACCAATGCAATACAAATGAGGTAGCCACTAGTGCAATCCTAAATCTTGTTTTTGCTCCAGCAAGTGATCCCAAAGTGAGTCTAACCCTGTGGTTAGTGGCAGGCTCACAAAAATACCCTACAACCTAAAATTCCCTTCAAATCTCTGCCAGCCATTCTTAGATGGAAGAAAAGCATGCTGTGATTAGAGAGGGCTTGAAGCATGTAGGTTTTCTTTGCTATTCGTCCTTTTTAATTTGATCTAGTTCCTCAGATTATCTAAACACTAATTGTGTTTTCAGTGTGCACTGGATGAATGGACAGCTACCCATTTATTCCATATCTCACCCACACTCTGGATGAATGTTGTTCACCAAGCTCTACATCTTATTTCTTTGAACGTTTTCACATGAAACGTGACTATCTGGGTAAAAGAATTGCTTTATAAGTAGCTTCCTGATCAGCAACACCAATGTTTTGGATCTCCATCCCTTAGCAACAAAATGTAGGTCAGCATCATTTAAGCGATTCTGCTGTAATGTGCATTGGTGAATTATACAAGGAAGTGTAACTAGCCTGTAATGATTCAAATTAAAGTAATTAGGCAGCACAAACTAGAATGCTCTGCAGGGAAGGCTTTGTCTGTCCCCACTGTATATGTACTTATGCAAAATGTATCCAGGCACCTAGCTTGGCCGCATGCATGAGTGCCCTGTCTGATCCCATCTGTTGTCCCTGGTGCAAGAAGTGGAAATGGCTTGCTGGCCCCTATCCTTCTCAGAGGTGTCCTATGAATGTGCCATGAGGGCACATGAGGAGACTGAGGGTTTGATTGGCATGTTTTCGCATGCTGCTGCAGAGTGTGTCTCGGGGGCCAGGGGGTGCGGATCGCGTAGGGAACGTTGAACATTTTATGATGTCAGCATGGAGCAGGACATGAGCATTTGTGCAAGGCCTAGGGGTGGGAGAAATGACTGCAGGCAAAGCGAAATTGGCAAATGTGCAGTTCTATATTAAAAGAACACACATTTTTGCTTGAAAGTAAAAAGACTGCATTTTTAACTACATTTTTTATCGCAAAATGTAGGGGATACCCCCTTATTCCCTCACATTCCCCTTTTGGGAGGAAGATGAATATGTTATCTATCACTACTGGCCACCCCCAGCATAATATTGCACAGGTGAGAAACATTACTCACTAAGGGAACCGTACCACTCTTATCCCAGGCAGTTACAGCAGGAAATGGATACCCTTTAATGCTGAAGATGGCACGAGTAAATCAAACCAACGTTATGTGGGGGAGGCATGGTGTCACAAGCAGAGACTGACCCAATGGGTACAATTTATAAAAACCTTAATTTAAAAGGTGGGATTGGAAAAACTCCTATTCTGCTGCATAACTAAGATGGGAGTAGTCTTGACCATCAAATAATAAATAACACAGTCCTAGTGGGGTCTGTCAAATCAAAATGGCCTATGCTAACAAAAACCTAATGCCTGCCCTATCTCTTGTACAAAAAGCGTGAAAAGGAAATAATGTGGTTGAACCAGCTTTCCTCCCCACGTGGATTCACGGAGTAAGGCGATCCTTGTAGGCAGGATAACACACTCTGGCTCGGTTTTCAACACAATATATATAGTTTAAAAAGCCAAGGATCGAGGCCCCCCTGGCCTTCCACGCTTTCTCTTTCCTTCAAAATCATGTCTTATCCCAAAACGTTCCCAAAAGATCCCCCTCTGCCAGGCTCAGACCTTTCACTAGGCAGATCTTTTAGATCTCTCTCTGTCAAGCTCAGATCTCCTATGATAAAGTTCAACGCAAGTTGGAAGGGGGGGCTCCCTTTCCCAAGCTTATTTTCCCTTTGGGTCTCCCGCTGTCGGGTTCGGACCCCTTTCGGATATCAAAGACTTTTGAATGTGTGTGGCTTATTTGTCAGACAACTGCAGGACCACTTCGACTCAAAGTTCACTGTGTTACTTTCACTCTTCCCTTCTCTAGGAACTAATCTTCTTCCTTTTACTTTTGCTATTCATTTGCTTTCTTGCTTTAAACAAAGCACCTTTAATAATAATAATAATAATAATAATGATATGATGTTGATAACTTCACTCACTTTAATACACACCAGTTTCTCAGATCACTTACAACTCACCCCCTGTGTGCGTTTCTTTCTTCTTTGGTGTTTTTCAATTTTCGAGTCAAGGTTAGTACCACAGGCTTGACCTCCCCTCCCTAACTCTGCTGTTCACGCGGTAGGGTCGCTGGCATCCTTGAAAGACAATGCAATCTTCACTTGTGGGATTGGGCCTTCTCCACGTGTCTTTTGTGGCCTGTCGCAAGCAACAACCTCTAATATGGAAGCCCTGGGGGTTTTGGCCTGCTGCTCCCATCCCTTGGTCTGTTGCTCTTCTCTAGTGGGTGTGCTTTGTCTCGGAAGATCTGCTCGTTAACATGTTCCACCTTGCTCAGAGTGTGTCTTTGGTTTGTGCCTTTTATTTGTGTGAGGAGAGCTATTTGGTATCAGGTTTATGCACTTAGAATTACGTGCCTGAATTTGCCTAACCCAATTAGCGGGACATGGTCAGTACGATGTATGCACATCAGTTTTGTTATTCTACGTCATTGGGCCTCATTACGAGGTCGGCGGTAAGGGGTTAACAGCTCTGGTAAGGATGTCGGTGCTGTTAACCCCTTACCGCCCTATTACGAGGTTCCCTAGCGGGACCCACTCAGAACGTCTGGACAAACCAGACGTCCTTAGCAGGTCCGGCTAGGGGACCAGGGAGCTAATAACGGGCCCGTAATTAACAGGCCCGTTATTAACTCCCTCCTCATTCCCATTGAGCCCTATGGTGGCTCGAATGGGAATGGGGATGGCTTCCCTGAATGGGGAAATACTGGGTCCTCCAAGGTTGGAATGACCCGGTAAGTCCCCATTCAGGGAACCCGGACCCGAATTTGGAGGCAGCCATGGTGCTAATAGCACCATGGCTACCTCCAAACTTAGAATGAGGCCCATTCTCTTCCTTGGCACAGTGTGTGTGTAAAAGGGGGGGAATTGGGATCTCTGACATCCTAAAACATAGGATGGGTTTGATAAACAAAATAAGGGTGAAAACTGCATCTCGCCATCAGCTATCTCACCCTCACTCTCCGAAGGCCCCTCATTCAGGTGATCCTCCCGCACTGGTCCACCCCCAGGGTCTGTATCCAAAGGCAAAGGGTGTGCCCTGACCACCTGAGAACGAGATCCCTGGAGTCTACTGTGTGAGACACCCTCCAGTTTCTCACAGTTGCCAGAATACATGTGCATGCACTAGACAGAAAGCAAATATGCATTCAACATGAAGAATACAAACACTAGGTAAAACATGCATTTATGCATGAGAAATATGAACATAGCATCCATAAGACATGAAGAATACTAATATAAGCAATGTGTGTATAAGCCGAATGCAAATGAACGGCACGCAAATATAGCTCACTAACAAAGAAATGCAACAGTAATGAGCAGCCATACTTTCCAAAATGTAAACCGCAACACGCGTCTAAGTAAACAAAAGGTCTCAAGGCTTCATGCGAACTCAAAATACGGAAATATTCAAAATACAGATCTCTTTAAAGCTCAGACGGGAACTGAGAACCACAGTCAAGGTTGTTGCGAATTAAGGGAGGGTCAGAACATTGCAGTGAAAGCACAAGATAATAATTCCCAAGACTGATAAGGATATTCCACAGTTTTTAAAAAGTTTTATAAGAGAACAACCAGTCTTTGTAAACCAGGTGCAGGACAATTATAAGACCAACGACTCCATGGGGAATAGCTCAAGAAAGTCCCCAGTGGTAAAAGAAACCATAACAATCGCACCAAAATTAGCTAAAATCCTGATAAATGCAGGGTGAAATCATTCCAAACACGGTCCCATCACACGTGAAACATAATTGAAGAACACAATCTATTCATTAGTACCAGACACATATAACACAAGGGCAACACGCTGGTCTTGGAAGCAAGACCACGCAGAGCAACAGAGGTTCAAATCCTGGTCTGCGCTTAGAAACCAAACTCAGGTATGCTGTTTGGTGCGTTATAAAAAACAATTAAATAAATTAAGATAAGACACCAGTCTCACTCCTCACACATAGCCCAAGACACAAGATTCCACCCAAGACTAAAAACAAAGGGATCACCCTGGCTCATGGACTAGAAATTAGGGTGGTATCTTGTTTAATTGAGAAGAAAGCCATCTGTGAATCTCTTTCCCCCAACTCATGTCTGGCTCATGTCTCAACGACCTGTCAGTTAAAAGCGAACCAATCAGAAGACCTGATGTTAGGCCGCCTATCACATATCTTTAAAACCAATAGCTTATTGTAGAGATGATGTCTTTTTGCTGTCATCAATTTAAAGGTGGAGCCATCAGACAAGCATTACCCAATTATAAACATAATCCATATAGAATGTATTTGTAGTCACCACTATTAACCAATCCACGTACCCCATAGGTTTCGGTAACTAAGATGAAAGTATGATGTCAGTTATGACGTATTTTATTTTATATTTTTAAAGCGCTCACACAGCTCGCAGGCATCGATGCTGTTACAGAAATTATTTTTTGTTTTTTAGTTGTGTAATTGTTGTTTTTTTGTCTTACTTGCGTATTTATAATGCGCTTAAACACCCAGAGGATTCTGAGCGCGGACCCGGGTATCGAACCTGTGTTGCTTTGTGTCGTCTTGCTTCCAAGGCGCGCACGTTGCTACTGAGCTATCCTCCCAGGACAATATATTAATATAAAACTGGTTGTTTTTGATAAGCATGCTGAAAGCAACATTTTATTTACCATTTCTATGCTGATGACACACAACTGTTCCTCTCCTTCTCTTCCTTCACCCCTGACTTTCATCTTAAACTTTCCTTCTGTCTCACTGCCATTAAAAACTGGATGTCATCACATTTTCACTCTCTCAATACGGACAAAACTGAAGTCCTTTTCTTCCCTTCCAACACACTTCCTCCCCCCCCCCTCCTTCCATTCATTTCCTCCCAACCGATCTTCCTATTTCCGCTCATGCCCGGAATTTAGGAATCTACTTTGACTCTTCACTTTCCTTCACTTACCACATTTCTCTTACTACTCGCTCTTGTCGCTATCACCTCTTTAATATCCGTAAAGTCGGTTCCTCTCTCACCTTCCATGCTACCAAACTCTTAATCTCTTCCCTCATATTTTCTCACCTCTTCTACCTTTCTTCTCTCTTTTTCGGTCTCCCCTCTTCCCATCTCGCCCCCCCTTAAATCCCTTTACCACTCTGCCATCCGTACCCTCTGTCTTCTCTCTCCCTATGATCCCATCTCCAATTCACTTTCCAACCTAGGCTGGCTTCCCTTCCACTCCCAACTTAAATTCCACTTACTTTGTCACGTTTTTTAAATCTCTTATTGACCTTGCCTCTCCTTACCTCTCCTCTCTTCTCTGCTTCTATGCCCTCTCTCGCTCTCTACGCTCTGCTGATCTCTTTTTACTCTCTGTTCCCCAACCTCCTTGTGCCTCTTCTGATTTCCGCTCCTTCCAGCTCCTTGCCCTCCTAAATTGGAACTCCCTCCCTTTCTCTACCCGCTCCATGTCCACCTACTCCTCCTTCCGTTCCTCCTTAAAGTCACTCCTTCTTCACCCCCCTCCCTGACTTCTCTCCTCTTCCTCCTTTTTTCTCCTCCCCACTCCATCTTCCTGTGCCTTTATCTCTCCCTGTCTCCCCTATGATCTCCACCCTCCCTTCTACTCTATCTACTCCCTTTTCCCTTTCCCTTTCTTCCTTCCCATACCTCGCCTCTCTTCCTCCCCAAATGCAAATTGTTCCACATGCTGTTTTTCTGGTTTGAATCATGTATATTTTATTGCTTCTATGTTCCATGTTTGATGTTTTCTGGTTGTTATGCTGTAAAGGGCTTTGGAGTAAAGCACTATATAAAGAATAAAATACAAATACAAATACAAATTTTAATGCTTGCATGCTGTCCTTGCTTTATTTCGATGTTAGTAAAGCTGGGTTTTGCCTTGCACTTTGTCTATTTCTGTTATTGAGTCGGGTTTGATCTGGCGCCAGAGCCTCTGAGTAAATGGGACTTTCCAGACCGTCTTAACACAACCCACCCCAGTTACTAGATGCCTAACTCAAACCCACTATGTACCTTTTTGTAAACAAATTGCAGGAAAACATTGTGGTAAAAAACAATTGAACCATTTTACTTTCGACTAAAAATGGGAGTAGCGAACTTCCCTTTACTTTCTCTGAATATTTTAGTCCTTTGAGGGGGAAATTGCACGACCCCTAACTGGGTGAAATATTTGCATATGCGAATACAAATCTGCCACAAAAACGAAAAATAGCTAATCTCACTCCATTGACAAAATGGTGAAGTGACAGATATACATGGAAAGGAATGTAAAGTGAAGAGATACATGGAAATGAATGGAAAGCAGAGAGATACATGGAAAGGAATGGAAAGTGGAGAGATGCATGGAAAGGAATGTAAAGTGAAGAGATACACGGATAGGAATTTACAGTGGAGAGATACATGGAAAGGAATGTAAAGTGAAGAGATACACGGATAGGAATTTACAGTGGAGAGATACATGGAAAGGAATGTAAAGTGAAAAGATACACGGAAAGGAATGTAAAGTGGAGAGATACATGGAAAAGAATGTACAGTGGAGAAATACACGGAAAGGAATGTAAAGTGAAGAGATACATGGAAAGGAATGTAAAGTGGAGATATACACGGAAAGGAATGTAAAGTGTAGTGATACACAGAAAGGAATGTAAAGTGGAGAGATACACGAAAAGGAATGTAAAGTGGAAAGATGCATGGAAAGGAATGTAAAGTGAAGAGATACATAGAAAATAATGTAAAGTGGAGAGATACATGTAAAGGAATGTAAAGTGAAGGGATACATGGAATGCATGTAAAGTGGAGATGTACATGGAAAGGAATGTAAGTGAATATATACATGGAAAGGAATGTAAAGTGGAGATGTACATGGAAAGGAATGTAAAGTGAAGGGATACATGGAAATGAATGTAAAGTGGAGATGTACATGGAAAGGAATGTAAAGTGAATATATACATGGAAAGGAATCTAAAGTGGAGAAATGAATGGATAGGAGAGTTCATTATAAAGTGAAGCGCTACATATCAACAGTTTTCTCAATTACATCACTGAGGAAGGGTAGATTCATGATAGGGCGATAGTTGGAACGTCATATGCGTCGAGTGTGGGTTTCTTCAGAAGGAGGTCTGTACTGTTTTCATTGCATCTCGGGTGTGGTCTTGTTTGAAGAATGCGTTGGTGGTATTTAGAAGTGGAATGTGTGCTTCACCTTGGATGACCTTCACAATGGATAAGGGGAGAATGCCATCTTTGCATTTGGTGGGTTTACAGACTCCTGGAGTTTTGGTCTGGTCTATTGGAGTAACTGGCTTTATTTGCTCTTTGCTTTTGGTTGCACAGGCGAGAAACGCTCTGTGATCTAAGAGTTAAGAAAGAACGAGGCGGCAACAAGGCAATGCAGGTGGCTGGGGATGAGCTCACATGACCTAGATCTGTGTGCAACAGATCTCCAACTGCACAAGAAAACAGGCTGGAAGTCAGCTTAAGTGGGGAAAGAAAGGGGATGGGGTAGGAAAAAGAGCACCAGAAAAGGAACCAAAACATTAGCAGCCATTAGGTCTAGTTCTTCTCTGCTACCTGGGAATAATCATTTCGGGCCTTGCTGTGATATCTGGGTTTATAGCATTAGGGCTCCCTGTGATAACTAGTTCTTGCCCCTACAGCACATACTCATCGTTATAAACCCAGATGTCACTGTCCTAAATGGAAATTCTGGTATCCGGCCTCATAGTGCTCACAGGTTCTACAGGTTACCCATGGCAGTCCAGCCAAGTTCACATCATCATGCTAGGCCCGCTGTTACTCAGGACAGCTATGCCATGATCCCATCATCATGCTAAACCCGCTGTTACTCATGGTAGCCCTGCCATGATCGCATCATCATGCTAGGCCTGCTGTTACTCAGGGCAGATATGCCATGATCCCATCATCATGCCAGGCCCACTGTTACTCAGGCGCAGCTATGCCATGATCCCATCATCATGCAAGGCCAGCTGTTACTCACGGCAACCCTGCCATGATCCCATCATCATTCTAGGCCCACCGTTACTCATTGCAGCCCTGCCATGATCCCATCATCATGCTAGGCCTGCTGTTACTCAGGACAGCTATGCCATGACCGCATCATCATGCTAGGCCTGCTGTTACTCATGGCAGCCCTGCCATGATCCTATCATCCTGCTAGGGCCGCTTTTATGATTGATTGATTGATAGGTTATTTATAACGTGCTTAATACCCAGAAGTTTCTAAGCGCGGACCCGGGGATCAAACTCGTGTTGCTCAATGTCGTCTTGCTTCCAAGGCGAGCCCGTTGCCGCTGAGCTTACTCTGCTGATAGGGAATTGTCGTGATAGGCGTAACTGTGGAAATTGGGAAGGATGGTATCTGGACAAGTTATGCTTCTGCAACAAATGCACATACACATGCTATCGTGTCTTCTGTCGACAGGCAAATAAAACATGTGTAACCCTTACCAACCCGCTGTTCCCACTAAAGAATTCTCAGATTTAGAGAATGATCAATAGGCTGATGCAGAACTGTTGAGACCACTCTCCCTGAGTGTCTTAACATGACATGGCACTAGCACTCTACATAAAGTTACACCTGACATACAATGGCAGAACCTAGTCATATGTGGCTACTCTAGGGCAAATGGGTTCTCTAGCTTGGCATGTAAGCCTGCAGGTGGGATTAAAGAAAGTCTGTCCGATAGGTTGTGTCTCTGCTCTGCTTAAGTGTCCTATCTTTCCAGGTTGTAAACAATGCTCATGGCCTCTACTAAGAGGATCCCACCTGTCACCTCGACAAGAGGGGCCTGCCATGATGACAGGATGGCTTCCCTGTTTAACAGTAGGCCTAGCCTGATGATGGGATCATGGCATAGCTTCCCTGAGTAACAGGAGCCCTAGCATGATGATGCGATCATGGCATGATGCCCTGAGTAACAGCGGGCCTAGGATGATGATGGGATGATGGCACGATGCCCTGATTAACAGCGGGCCTATCATGATGATAAGGATCATGGCATGACTGCTCGGAGGAACATAGGCCCTGGCATGATGATGGGATCATGGCATATCTACCCCGAGTAACAGTGGGCCGGGCATGATGATGGGCTCATGGCATAGCTGCCCTGAGTAACAGTGGGCCTAGCATGATTATGGGCTCATGGCAGGGCTGCCTTGAGTAACAGCAAGCCTAGCATGATGATGGGCTCATGGCATGACTGCCCCAAGTAACAGCGAGCATAGCATGATGATGGGCTCATGGTATAGCTGCCCTGAGTAACAATGATCCAAGCATGATGATGGGCTCATGGTATAGCTGCCCTGAGTAACTATGATCCAAGCATGATGATGGGATCATGGCATAGCTGCCCTGAGTAACAGAAGGCCTAGCATGATAATGGGATCATGGCATAGCTGCCCCGAGTAACAGCAGGCCTAGCATAATGATGCGATCATGGCAGGGCTGCCATGAGTAACAGTGGGCTTAGCATGATGATGGGATCATGGCATAGCTACCCTGAGTAACAATGATCCAAGCATGATGATGGGATCATGGCATAGCTGCCCTGAGTAACAGAAGGCCTAGCATGATAATGGGATCATGGCATAGCTGCCACGAGTAACAGCAGGCCTAGCATATTGATGCGATCATGGCAGGGCTGCCATGAGTAACAGTGGGCTTAGCATGATGATGGGATCATGGCATAGCTACCCTGAGTAACAGCGGGCCTAGCATGATGGCGCGATATTGGCCGGACTGCTATGGGAAACAGCGGGCCTAGCATGATGATTGATTGATTGATCTCCAGAGGATAGCTCAGCGGCAACGGGCTCGCCTTGGAAGCAAGACGACATTGAGCAACACGAGTTTGATCCCCGGGTCCGCGCTTAGAAACTTCTGGGTATTAAGCACGTTATAAATAACCTATCAATCAATCAATCATAAAAGCGGCCCTAGCAGGATGATAGGATCATGGCAGGGCTGCCATGAGTAACAGCAGGCCTAGCATGATGATGCGGTCATGGCATAGCTGTCCTGAGTAACAGCAGGCCTAGCATGATGATGGGATCATGGCATAGCTGCCCTGAGTAACAGCATGCCTAGCATGATGACGCGATCATGGCAGGGCTGCCATGAGTAACGGTGGGCCTAGAATGATGATGGGATCATGGCAGGGTTGCCGTGAGTAACAGCGGGCCTTGCATGATGATGGGATCATGGCATAGCTGCGCCTGAGTAACAGTGGGCCTGGCATGATGATGGGATCATGGCATATCTGCCCTGAGTAACAGCAGGCCTAGCATGATGATGCGATCATGGCAGGGCTACCATGAGTAACAGCGGGTTTAGCATGATGATGGGATCATGGCATAGCTGTCCTGAGTAACAGCGGGCCTAGCATGATGATGTGATCTTGGCTGGACTGCCATGGGTAACAGTGGGCCTAGCATGATGACTGATTGATTGATCTCCGGAGGATAGCTCAGCGACAACATGCTCGCCTTGGAAGCAAGATGACACAGAGCAACACGGGTTCAATCCCCGGGTCCGCGCTTAGAAACCTCTGGGTATTAAGTGCGTTATAAATAACCTATCAATCAATCAATCATCGCAGCGGCCCTAGCAGGATGATGGGATCATGGCAGGGCTGCCATAAGTAACAGCAGGCCTAGCATGATGATGCAGCATTGCAGGGCTGTCATGAGTAACAGCGGGCCTAGCATGATGATGCGATCATGGCATGAATGCCCCAAGTAACAGCAAGCCTAGCAAGGGACCATGGGATAGCTGCCCTGAGTAACAGCAGGGGTTGCATGATGATGGAATCATGGCATAGCTGCCCTGAGTAACAGGGCGCCTAGCATGATGACGCAATCATGGCAGGGCTGCCATGAGTAACACCGGGCCTAGCATGATGATGTGATCATGGCATTGCTGCACTGTGTAACAGCATACCTAAAATGATGATGGGATCATGGCATAGCTTCCCTGAGTAACAGCAGGCCTAGCATGATGATGCAATCATGGCAGGACTGCCATGAGTAACAGTGGGCTTAGTATGATGATGGGATCATGGCATAGCTGCCCTGAGTAACAGTGGACCTAGCATGATGGTGCGATCTTGGCTGGACTGCTATGGGAAAAAGCGGGCCGAGCATGATGATTGATTGATTGATCTCCGGAGGATAGCCAGCTGCAACTTGCTCGCCTTGGAAGCAAGACGACACGGAGCAACACGGGTTCGATCCCCGGGTCCGCGCTTAGAAACCTCTGGGTATTAAGCTCGTTATAAATGACCTATCAATCAATCAATCAATCATAATAGGGGCCCTAGCAGGATGATGGGATCATGGCAGGGCTGCCATGAGTAACAGCGGGCCTCGCATGATGATGCGGTCATGGCAGGGCTGCCATGAGTAACAGCAGGCCTAGCATGATGATGCGATCATGGCAAGGCTGCCATGAGAAACAGCGGGCCTAGCATGATGATGCAATCATGGCATGACTTCCCCAAGTAACACCGAGCCTAGCATGATGATGGGACCATGGCATAGCTGCCCTGAGTAACAGTGGGCCTGGCATTATGATGGTATCATGGCATAGCTGCCCTGAGTAACAGCAGGCCTAGCATGATGACGGCATCATAGCAGGGCTGCCATGAGTAACAGCAGGCCTAGCATGATGATGGGCTCATGGCGTAGCTTCGCTGAGTAACAGCAGGCCCAGCAGTATGATGGGATCATGGCATTGCTGCCCTGTGTAACAGCGTGCCTAGCATGATGACGCAATCATGGCAGGGCTGCCATGAGTAACAGCAGGCCTGGCATGATAATGGGATCATGGCATAGCTTCCCTGAGTAACAGCAGGCCTAGCATGATGATGCAATCATGGCAGGACTGCCATGAGTAACAGTGGGCTTAGTATGATGATGGGATCATGGCATAGCTGCCCTGAGTAACAGTGGACCTAGCATGATGGTGCGATCTTGGCTGGACTGCTATGGGAAACAGCGGGCCGAGCGTGATGATTGATTGATTGATCTCCGGAGGATAGCCAGCTGCAACTTGCTCGCCTTGGAAGCAAGACGACACGGAGCAACACGGGTTCGATCCCCGGGTCCGCGCTTAGAAACTTCTGGGTATTAAGCTCGTTATAAATGACCTATCAATCAATCAATCAATCATAATAGCGGCCCTAGCAGGATGATGGGATCATGGCAGGGCTGCCATGAGTAACAGCGGGCCTCGCATGATGATGCGGTCATGGCAGGGCTGCCATGAGTAACAGCAGGCCTAGCATGATGATGCGATCATGGCAAGGCTGCCATGAGAAACAGCGGGCCTAGCATGATGATGCAATCATGGCATGACTTCCCCAAGTAACACCGAGCCTAGCATGATGATGGGACCATGGCATAGCTGCCCTGAGTAACAGTGGGCCTGGCATTATGATGGTATCATGGCATAGCTGCCCTGAGTAACAGCAGGCCTAGCATGATGACGGCATCATAGCAGGGCTGCCATGAGTAACAGCAGGCCTAGCATGATGATGGGCTCATGGCATAGCTGCCCTGAGTAACAGCAGGCCCAGCAGTATGATGGGATCATGGCATTGCTGCCCTGTGTAACAGCGTGCCTAGCATGATGACGCAATCATGGCAGGGCTGCCCCAAGTAACAGCGAGCCTAGCATGATGATGGGACCATGGCATAGCTGCCCTGAGTAACAGCAGGCCTAGCATGATGATGGAACATGGCATAGCTGCCCTGAGTAACAGTGGGCCTGGCATGATGATGGGATCATGGCATAGCTGCCCTGAGTAACAGCAGGCCTAGCATGATGATGCGATCATGGCAGGGCTGCCATGAGTAACACCGGGCCTAGCATGATGATGGGATCATGGCATAGCTGCCCTGAGTAACAGCAGGCCTAGCATGATGATGCGATCATGGCAGAGCTGCCATGAGTAACACCGGGCCTAGCATGATGATGGGATCATGGCATAGCTGCCCTGAGTAACAGTGGGCCTGGCATGATGATGGGATCATGGCAGGGCTGCCATGAGAAACAGCGGGCCTTGCATGATGATGCAATCATGGCATGACTTCCCCAAGTAACACCGAGCCTAGCATGATGATGGGACCATGGCATAGCTGCCCTGAGTAACAGCAGGCCTAGCATGATGACGCGATCATGACAGGGCTGCCATGAGTAACAGCGGGCCTAGCATGATGATGGGATCATGGCATAGCTGCTCTGAGTAACAGCATGCCTAGCATGATGATGCAATCACGGCATGACTGCCCCAAGTAACAGCAAGCCTAGCATGATGATGGGATCATGGCATAGCTGCCCTGAGTAACAGCAGGCCTGCATGATGATGCGATCATGGCAGGGCTGCCATGAGTAACACCGGGTGTAGCATGATGATGGGATCATGGCAGGGCTGCCATGAGTAACACGGGGCCTAGCATGATGATGAGATCATGACATAGCTGCTCTGAGTAACAGTGGGCCTGGCATGATGATGGGATCGTGGCATAGCTTCCCTGAGTAACAGCAGGCCTGGCATGATGATGGGATCATGGCAGGGCTACCATGAGTAACAGCGGGCCTAGCATGATGATGGGATCATAGCAGGGCTGCCATGAGTAACAGCGGGCCTAGCATGATGATGGGCTCATGGCATAGCTGCCCTGAGTAACAGTAGGCCTAGAATGATGATAGGCTCATGGCATAGCTGCGCTGAGTAACAGCGGGCCTGGCATGATGATGGGGATCATGGCATAGCTGCCCTGAGTAACAGCAGGCCTAGAATGATGATGGGATCATGGCATAGCTGCGCTGAGTAACAGCAGGCTAGCATGATGATGGAATCATGGCATAGCTGCCCTGAGTAAAAGCCGGCCTGGCATGATGATGGGATCATGACATAGCTGCCTGAGTAACAGCAGGCCTAGAATGATTATGGGATTGTGGCAGGGCTGCCACAATGAATTGCAACAGGTGTATTTTCTGCAAAACTGCCTGCATTCAAACACCAGCGTCCTTCCCTAAGGCGAGATGTGGGCAAATGGGAAAATCCCTTCAATTCTGAACTAATTGGAGAGCAAAACCCCAACCCTAGTCCCATCTCTATGACGGTAAATGGATATTCCAAGTGTTTTTTTTTTTTTTAAACAAATTCTCTGTTTCGGAAGGGTTGTTTTTTTCAACCCTTCCCTGATACAGGGCAACCAACCTTTATTTATTTATTTATTTATTGCATTTGATTACAGACCCAAACCCTTAGGTAATATGGCGTAGGTTACATATATCTTAGTTTTCATGTCAGCTTTACATGTATTTTGATTTGCAAGAAAGGTACAGGTTACATATATCACGGCGTAGGTTACATATATCTTTGTTTTCACGTCAGGGTTACATGCATTTTGATTTTCAAGAATGGTACAGGCATATATTCAAGTTGGCTATCATATGACAATGCAATTATCTGGTGAAACTAGGAGGGTTAGAGTTCTGAGGGAGTACTTGTGCTAGAGTTTCAGTATTTATTGAACAACCAAGTTTTTCATTGTTTTTTAAACTTTGGTACTGATGTTTCATTGGACAGATGGGGTGGGAATGAGTTCCAGATACGGGGGGCTGCAATGGGGAAACTGGTGTTACCTGCTCTTGCGGTGGTGAAGCGTGGGATGTGCAGCTGAGTATTGGCATTGGATCTGAGAGCTCTAAGCGAGGCTTTGCGTGCAATGCATCTATTGAGGTAAGCGGGGGCGGCGTCATATAGGCATTTGTGGGTGATATTTAGTGTTTTGTGGAGGATTCTTGCGTTAACTTGGAGCCAGTGTGCATCTCTTCCTTAATGCATGATATGTTCTCTTCTATTGATGCCGAGTGCTGCTCTGAGTGCTTTATTTTGTAGGAGTTTGAGTTTAGTTAGGTTTTATATTGAGGTACCTAGCAGTAGAATATTGCAATAGTCTATTTTTGTTAGGATGAGGGCTCTAGCAAGTGTCAAGCAGTTATCAGAGGATAGGAGAGGTCTACTTAGTGTGATGAGTTTGGCAGTATAAGCCTTTGAAGAGGCGAGGGCGCTGATGTGGTTGTTCATGGTGAGATTGGAGTCGAGGTGTACTCCTAGTGTTTTGACCTTGTGGGAAATGGTGATGGGTGTGCCTTCAATCACTATGGAGGTGTAGTCTGGGTGGAGTTTACTGAGTCTATTAGGGGAACCAACTATGCAGATTTTAGTTTTCCATTAAGGCAGAGGCTGTTATTGGCCATCCAGATTTGAATGTGGGAGTATATTGTGTTGATGATGGCTGTGTCCTGTTCCAAGTTGCCTGTGATTGGAATACGTATCTGAGTATCATCAGCAAAGTTTGTGTAAATTACTCCCATAGCATCTAGTACTGCGAAGAGTAATTTAGTGTAGGCGTTGTATATCGTAGGAGAGAGACAGGATCCTTGAGGTACTCCGAATGGTACCCGGATGGGGTCTGCTGCAACTTACCCTAGGGTGACTCTTGAGGTGCGATCGGAGAGGAAAGATTTTATCCAGGTGGTGGCCTTCTGGGAGAAGAGGACGTTTATGGATAGGGTTTGGCATAGTTTGTCATGGTCGACCAAATCAAACGTCGCTGAAAGGTATAGGAGTAAAAAGATACTCAGTTTGCCGGAGTCCCTGATAGCGTCCATCTGTTTTTTTAGGTCCAAGAGGGCGGTCTCCATATTGTGATTGCGGAAGAAGCCTGATTGTCTTTCCCCTAGTAGGTGATTTTGCTCAAGATGGGATTGTACTTGGGTATAGGTTATTTTATCGATGATTTTGAGGAGGAAAGGCACAGTTGTTATTGGCCTGTAGTTAGTGGGAATTGTTGGTTCTAAGAAAGGCTTTTTAAGTAGGGGTGTGACCCAAGCTACTTTGATGGAAGCTGGTATTTCACTGGAGTTAAAGGACTCATTCACAAAACTAGTGATGGTGGGTGCTAGCATGGTGGCACAGTCTTTTATTACTTTCGCTGGAGTGCTGTCACCTTTGCAATTAGAAGGCTTAAGTGATGCTATTGTTTTAAGAACCTGATCAGTGGTGACTTGTGTAAAGTGGAATTCAGGTGCGTCCACTCTAGTGGTAGTATTTAGAGGGTGGGGGGGCATGGTGGTGAGATCTAGGAGTTTTTTTGTGAATCTGTTTTATTTTGGAGTGTGGTCACTTTGGAGGATAGAGCGTCCTGAATGGTGGTGCACCAGGCTTTGCTAGGGATTACGGGGCTGGTGGGATGGATGGGTGATTCTAATTCTCTAATAATAGTAAAAAGCTCTTTAGTGTTAGAAGCTGCGGCGGCTATACGGTCATTGAGAGATTCCGCTTTGTGAGAGAGTAAACTGAGTTTGTAGGTTTTAGAACGATGTTGTAATTTGGTTTGAAGTTCTAGGGAGTTATTTTTGCTGGTTAGGCGTTCTAGCGCTCTTTTTTCTCTTCTGGGTTCTACGAGTTCATTGTTGAACCAGGGGGCGCTGCGTTTAGCTTTGGGCACTTTAGTTTTGAGTGGGACTTCTTCATCAACTGCTGATTTCAGGCATTGGTGGTCATGCTTTGCGATACTCTCTGTGCTGGTACTGTCCAGTGGTTTGGAATTGCGTAGGTTGTTGAGAACAGGGTTTAAATTCTCAGGGGTAAGCTTACGTGCATTTATAACCTGAATAGGTAGAGGATTGCAAACTTTGGGTGAGTGGTCAGTGTGTAGGTTTATTTTGAATTTAATTAGGCAGTGGTCAGACCACTGCAAATTAAGGACATCTATTATGGTTACTGCGGTATTCAGGGTGAGTATCCAGTCAAGGATTCTCCATTTGGAGTGGGCAGGGGTGTTCACTATTTGGGAAAATTGCATCTCCTGGAACGCCTTTTGGCAGGCTGCAGCTTTGGTGTCCGCGGGGTCATAATAGCCTAATTTGAGGTCCCCTAGGAGGATGTATTTAGTTTTAGGTTTAAGTAGAGGTGTGATTAGTAGAGGTAGGTCTATGTATGGCTTACTTGGTGCACTCAGTGTTCTGTACACTATTAGGAAGTTGATGGTTTCTTGATGGTTGACGGCTAGTTTGAGAGAGAGAGTTTCGTATCCATTAAGTACTTCCGTTTTACATTCCCTAAAAAGTAATGAGGTTTTGTGGCTGATGGCCACTCCTACGCCTATGGCGTCAGAGCGGTCTGCTCTGAGGGGGGTGTAGTCAGTGGTGTTGGCTAGTTTGATCTGTGGACCTGAGGCAGGGTGTAGCCAGGTTTTGGTGAGCACTAGGAAGTCAGGTTTAAACTCTAGTATGCAGTTGTGTGTCTTGATTGCGTGTGCTACCAGGGTCTGACATTTAGTAGAGCTCCTAGGAGGGGTTGTCTGGTGTTGGGAGGGATAGGAGGTTGGATCGGATGGGCCTGGGTGCTGGTTGCTTTGGTGCTAGGAGGGTTAATAGAGGTTTCTTTAGGGTTGGTTGTCTGCTGGTGCCTGGTGTCAGTGCTATCCTGAGTCTCAAGGATTTAGGGTATCATAATGCTTTTGAGACAGCGGGGGGTGATGATTGTTGAGGGGAAAGTGCTTGAGATGGGGCGTCCTGAGTGTCTGGAATTTCTTTTAGAGACAATGGTGGATCTCGTTTGGGTAGTGGTATATATAGTTCTTGATGAGAGGCGTGTGCGGTGGGTGCTGCCTAGTATTGGGCGAGTTTTGGCATGGGGTTGATGAGTGATTGGGAATGCTGGTTGGGGAGGAAGAGTGTGGGGCAGGGCAGGGGTGGTGTCTGGGGCAGTAGAGCCTTGCCAGTACTGTCTTGTGACGTATGAATGCGCCTTTAGAACAGGCTTTGTTATCGATGGGGGTGTCGGTTTGGGGACTAAGATTGGTGATGGCCGCTTTAATGATGGTGGTGCAGCTGGGCATAATTTGCTGAAGCATTGTTATATCTAGGAGAAAGATGAGAGAGCTGAGAATGGCGAGGATGGTGTATCTCAGGGAGGGGGCTCTCGTTGGAATGCGGTCAGAGCTGTTATACTGTGCTTTGAAGATCTGGGGGTGGTGTTTGCCAGCGTGCAGTGAGGCGTGGGTTTGCATTAGGGCAGGCGTAACTTGTGGTGTTAGGAAGTTGCACTATTCGTACCGTTTGAGTAGCCGATATCTGACTACTTCTTGGGAGAGATGGTGGAAATGGTTTGCTGCATGCATGTGGCTAGGCTAAAATTAAGCAGTGGGCTGTTGTGCATTGCAAGTAGTAGGCAGGATATGTGTGAGAGCTAGACTAGGTGTCATGCAGTGAGCAGATGAGTCATGTGATTATTGCAAATTTTAAGCAATAGGCAATAGGGAGATGGTGATGTGCAAATCCTATGCATTAATAAGTGGGCTACAATGCATTTTGGCCCGAATATGCCATAGGCAGTAGCTAGGCTACTTCAATAATAAGCAATAGGCAGTGACAAGGCTACTTCAATAATAAGCTAGGCAGTGACAGGCTACTTCAATAATAAGCAACAGGCAGTGGCAAGGCTATTTCAATAATAAGCAATAGGCAGTGACAAGGCTACTTCAATAATATGCAACAGGCAGTGACAAGGCTATTTCAATAATAAGCAATAGACAGTGACAAGGCTACTTCAATAATAAGCAACAGGCAGTGACAAGGCTATTTCAATAATAAGCAATAGACAGTGACAAGGCTACTTAAATAATAAGCAACAGGCAGTGACAAGGCTATTTCAATAGTAAGCACTGGGCAAAGATTAGGCTGGTTCAGTAGTAAGCAATAGGCAGTAGCTGGGCTAGTTCAGGAGGAAGCACTCGGTTATAGAGTAGTCAACTTAACAGTGAGTAGAATATATTTGGCTAAACTTTACTTTCTCTAACAAGTAGGTAAGGATAGAATTAAGCAGTAGGCCATTGGGAATTGATACAAAACAGGTCTGTTTGCTTGAAAGGTCGGAGAGAGGGCGAATAGACAGATCCACCTGCAATATGGATTTTAGGATCAGTGAGTATCGTTCTAAGTTATAGCGGACCAGACTCTCTCGCACAGACTGTACGTGCGGTATGGGGGGTAACCAATACCATGGGCGGCTGGGCTTTGAGAATTCAGGTCTAAAATTGATTTTTTATAATCTGCCACAGAGTTTTTTTGTGCATTAGCAGTAAGAGGCTCAGCGGGGCAGTGGAGTTTCAGGTTTAAAATTCAGGCCATCCCAATCCCTTTTGCCCTTGGTAAATGGACAGCATTATCCCTGTGATGAAACCAGTAGCCAGGATGTAGCACAGAACAAAAATTACATTCTAGCCACAATTGTACGTCCCGGATCTGCTGAATATTGAGTTTGATCTGCAAAGAAAATAGAATTTTCACATTTAATTTGCGATTTTGCTGCATCCAAAGCAATAAGGAATGACTTGTCCCTGAAACCAGCAGATTCAAGAAATGCACTTCTTTTTCCATTAAAACCCGCTGTCAATGTTCGTGTTTCAGTTCAAAATAAACATGCTGAAAACTATTTTCTTGAGTTATGATTGCCAAATGCGTACATAATGGGTAATAGTATATAATCCTTTCATTAGTGTGGTTCAATTTTGCCCTGTGCTTGGATAGGGTCAAAAAATGCCATGGCACAATAATGCACAGCTAAAAGACATATTTGCAATGGCTCATGTGTTCCCTGGTACTAATAGCAATATACAATTGCAGTGCCGTGGTGCAAATTTTAAGTGATGCCCGCCATTATGTCTTTGGGATTTTGTAAAGCACTGAAAATGAGGCCATCACAAGCCAGGCCTCAATGCAATAATGAGCTGATCCGCCATTTTGTACTGTGCCTAAAGTGTCCACAATTCTGAAATGGACGCGGGGTACCAGAGGGTACTATTACGTTTGCAAAAACTGTACGAGTCGTCAATGGGTTCCATTAACTTTGTGGTATGGTCATGTCAAAGTAGTGGATTATTCTGTTTATCATTGACACATTTACATAATTGCAACCTACCAAAACAGTTCTCCATATCAAATGCAGAGATAATCTGTCATGAACTTTTTTCTTTTAAAATCTATGAATGCATTTTCAAACCTACAGCTCTCCATGCCAATCTTCCCCTCATAAGAGATGCATTTTGATAATAATTTAGAGCAGGGACAGGCAACTTGTATCCCTCAAGATGTTTTGGCAAGCAACGCCCATCATTTCGGCCAACTACAGTCAATGGTGTAGTATCATGGGAGTTGTAGGCCAAAATATAGGGGGAGGCGCAGGTTGCCTATCCATTTGCCAGAAAGGAATAACAGAATGCAGAAATGGTGCTACGGCCCAATGTACATATTTTCAATGAGGTTAATTAATGAAGGTCTGTGGTGAAAGTTACGGTAATGCAATTACTGATTTTACTGCATTCTGCCAAAATCAATACGAGACTAAAACCACAGTGTCTTTGCACAAAGGGTCCAATTAGATATGATGTTTATTGGGAAATATACCATATTTTCTGTTTGTGTATAATACTTTCAACCACAGATGTGGTTTTGTAGTGTCAAAATGTGTAGTGTTGCTATTACCAAACTCAATGGCAGAAAGAGGTTGGAAAGATGTGAGGGGAAGGTTGTAGGAGACACCCGAGAGTGAGAGAGAGAGGAGGTTGGATGGAAATATCAGGAGGATGTTGGAGGAGAAACCAGGGAGAGAAAGGAAGTTGGAAAAAGACACAAGGAGGAGATCGGATGAGACACTAGAGAGAGAGGAAATTGAAATGAGACATCAACATACACTCCTATAATACATGTTCCGATGACAAACACACCTACTACACACACACCTACTACACATAGAAGGTGGATGTACAACATGTGCTCTTACAACATATGTTCCAACCACACACACTTTTACTACACATTCTTACAACACACACTCCCACAACACACGCCACCACAACATGTTCTCTTATCACATATGCAGCTACTACACATGTTCCTGCTGCACACACACATGCTCCTATGATACATGCTCCCATGACACACATTCTGACAACACATACTCCTTCCACACAGGATCCTACAAAATGCACTGCAATCACGTTTGCCGAGCGCATGAGTTTTACAGTTGGTGCATTACAAAATTAACATCTCCTGAAAACTCGCATCAAAGGCAAGACATACAAACTGTACACAAAGTGTATCAGTTTTGTTGTTCGTACATTACACAATTACATTTCCTAAAAACTCACATCAAAGGCATGTCACATCTGACTTTGATATCAGATTTAAAAGTGATTGAATAAATATACACTTTTCATATGAACTGTAGACAGGTGTTTGAGTTTTATTGTTCATACATTACACACTTAACATCTAAAAACTCACATCAAAGGCAAGTGACAGCTGGCTTTAATGGCAATTTTAAAGTGACAGAGTAAATGTACACTTTTCATAGGAAAATGTACACTTTAGGAGGCATACCTTGCATGAGCAGAATGGTGATACATGTTATGTTAAAATGCTACATGTATATTTCCAATATTAACATTATGTATATGTTACTTAATAAGACAAACTCTTACTAAGCACCCCTTAACAACACATTCTCCTATGACATGCATTTATATAACACACATTCCAATGACATGTGCTCCTACCAAACAAACTCCTATAACATGTGCTCTTATAACAGACGGCCCTAAAACAAACTTTTATAAAATGCATACTACTGTGACGCGTGTGTCTATGACATGCACTGCTATTCCTCACACTCTTATGACATACACCATTATCATCCATGTTCCTGACACATGCTCCTATAATACGTGCACCTACTACACTTACACCTATAACACATGCACATATCCCACCTGCACCTACAATACACACTGCTACAACACATGCACCTATAACATGTGGATGTACAAAGTGGTCGTATCACGTGTGGACATATGACACACGCTCCTACAGCACATGCTACCATAATACGCCATCTGACGATACACGCTCTTACAACAAAGTCTCCTTCAACACATGTTCCTGCAACACGTGCTCCTTCAAAACATACACCTACAACACACACGACACACAATCTTACAACACATGCTCTTACAACACAGAAATTTACAACACACACACTTACGACAAATACACTTACACCATGCAATTTTATGCAACATGCTCGTATGCCACACACGTATAGTACATACTCTTACAGCACACTCTAATATTGCAACAAACACTCAAAATCAATTATCATGTAAAAAAACTGGAATTATTTGATTTTTTTTTAACAAAAGAGCCAAAATTAAACCAACAAAAAAGTAGTCTGCAAAAATCAGAACTAATAATGTTAAGGTAACAACATAATAAACAGTGTTAATACTTTAAAAATATTATATTAAAATCAAATATCATGCTAACCTTAACTCTGCCACCCACTTAAAAGCATTCAACATTACCATAAAATTATAACAATTTCACACATAAAAATAAGTAATTGTACAACGTGAACAATCCTTCAAAAATGTATTAAATGTTGAAATATAATATGTGAATAGAAAGTATAAAATACTTTTGTAATACAAAAGTACTACATAAACTTAAACATATTCACAGTATTCCTCAAAAACATTGCAATTAAATAAAACATATTTAAAAAATGACATCTACAATAACAAAATATACATAAGCATTAAAGTGTTATATTTTACATACACAATACCAATTAACAAGGTACAAGTCATCATTGTAAACATATATAATTTACTAAATAATAAAAATACCCTTATAAAAGGAGATATGTTTGTGAAAAAGTGTTGGAAAATGCCTCACTATGCCTAATCTAGGAAGAATTTCCCTACCTCAACCAAAAGCTACTAAGATGTCCAAATAAAATAAATCCCGTGTCCCTAATCCTATTCTGGCCCTCCCATTCTAAAACAACAATAAGGTGCAAAGGGTAATATTCCTTGTCTTCTTAATGTATTCAAAAGTGGTCAATGTTTAATACAAAAGTTCAAAATCCAACAAAAGATTTTCTTCACGGACAAATTTGACAGTTCTCCGAAGAACCTCCTTTCCTAGGTTCTTTGCATCGAAAATCCAATTTCAAAAGGAACCACCAAGTTTACAAGAGGACTTTTCTCTCTCCTTAGCGTGTTCATGTAGCTTGTGGGCCTTGCTCACTTTCCCACGTTTTCTCTTTACTTCCAGTTTCAACAACACTTCTCTTCTCAGGGCCTTTCCTTTTCTTTCATGCTTCAAAACGTCATTGCTTTGCTTTAGCTTCTTCTCTCATCATCTCAGAGTTCATCATTGCTTTTCTTTTTAACAGTTTATACACTAATTCACACACCCTTGTCTTCATCCGGTGTACTTTCATGCCAGGACTTTATGACACAACTACCTATTCCTTCAGTTATAACTTTATTGCTCCATTTAAAATTTGCTTGAAAAATATGTCATCTGTTTAACGAATTCCCAATTGTTTTCATGAAGTTCTATAGTTTTGTACACCATTCGCCTGTCTACTTATTTGCATTCTTGAATAGCTGCAGGCTCCCCTTGGTTCTCTTTTGGTTTGCCTCTAAGTAATGGTATTGGTATGCTGGTCGCCGGGTGACCCTTTCACTTTCCCTGGGCTAACCGTTTGCCTTCGGTGTTGTTCTTTTTCATTGGCTCTGCTGAATTGGTTTGTGTTTGTGCCCAGACAAGCACACACATACAGCCGTACTTGCTTCTTCGGTGCATGGATCCCGCAGTGTTTTTTTCTCTGCGGTAGAATGACAGCACCTCCTTCCTGCTTTCTTAAGGTTGTGCTGGCTTCTCTGCTGATTGCCACAGCGTGTCTTTCCTCTGCGTGGTATTCAGCAGCATTCCCAAATGGCAGACAAACCCATATCTGCAGCTCTCTGCACTCCGTCTCCTTCCTGTGACTACCTTGGCTTACATCGGCCGAGTTTGAGTTGTATTGAAACATTCCGACTCAGCTATTTCTTCTTCAACAACTAGACCATTGCACTTGATACTCGGTTTCAGCAATCATCACTACTCCACCATTCTTCCTCGTGTCAGTGGCCATGGATCTTCCTCTTGCATGATATTGAGGAATGGAAGGCCGAGCTTTATAAGGAGTAGACTTTATTATTCCTTGTCTCTTCCTCATGTCAATGTTTAGTACCCGGTCTCAACTGGGATTTTGGGGGAAACACAAGTAATTTTACTAAGAGGTTGGGAAGGGACATGCCAATATGACATTAAAGTCTGAGGTATTAAAGGGACATCTCTAGAAGGGAGAGGGGTGTATGTGGTTTCCCCCAATAAAGTCACCTTATCTCCCCAAGGGTTACCTCTCCTCAGGTGGTCCTCCCTCATATAGCCACCCGAGGGTCAAAATCAGGTTGTGGATGCCATTACTCGCCCACATGGGAAGTGGCTACCTCAGGGAAAGGAGTGATGACATCATTGGATTCATCACACCAGACATACTCTTCCATCTCCACTGTTTTGCCCAACCCTTGCCATTCCCTCCCTGGAAATATCAAGAATAGACTTTGCAAACAGCCTATACCTAGGAATGTCAAAAATACAAATCAATTTTAAATCCCTGTACATTGCCCATTGTTCACTGCATGGACAGGGTGCTGAATTCCTCCAATCAAAAATTACCCAATACCAGACAATAAGAACTTGGAGAACAAACTCTGACCACTGCATAGAAACAAGGCACTATGACGAAACTTATTTTGGTGGTACATTTTTCTCCACTCTCACAACCAAACTATAGAATTAAATCTTTTCAGAAACAACTAAAAACCTGGTTATTCAACTCTCTGGGACAAAGGCGGACCAACAACAACCAGATACTGATCATCCCTTTTGGGGGTTTTCAGATAGTATCGACAAACTCAAGAAAAACAAGTCCCTAAGTGAGTGGATCCAGATAACCTAATGCACAACATTTCTTACACCAATAGATAACCTAATGCACCACATTTCTTACACCAATGTATCAAGAAAACGTGTCACACCTTTTCAGAAAAATAACCAAGCCACTCCACATGAGTTCCAAACACAAGCGCATACATTTTTAGTGTATCAAGAGGCCCCATAGGTCCCAGACAACCCGATAAGTAAATCAAACTTCAACCTACTATAGTAAAATGCTTGCACCTGAAACCGACACTGACCACCGAAACAATAATCACAACTATACTAGTTCTGCTTTAATCTGTTCTCCACAGCCAGGCAATCCCAAAATTACCACACAAATTTCTGAAACAACATAACTGCACACCTGTGCGAAGGTGATCACCCTAACAGAAATGTGCATAGCTGTACTGTACCCAGGGTCTATCCACCACCCAATACCCAAAACGTACTAACCATCTCATTTCTCAACCACCCTCGCTCACCACACACTTGCCATACACGCCCGAGAAGGCTAGAGGAAACCCGCCCGCTAAACACCCCTAAACCACACATCTTTCTCAAAGAAACACACAAGCCCCCCTACTAGCTTCGAACACCTGACAACTCAGACACTGGATGTCTCCCCTCTGGCAACAATACACCTCCAGTGTCCAAAACAGAACATACCTAGAAAACACACATGCACATACACTAGTTACTCCTGGTTCTACCCACAGCAGTAGCTGAGCACATTAACTGTCTTAGCCCTCTTTCTACCTTACCCAACCCACCCCACTTTGCCTTTCAGTGCCAGGAGAGCGTCTGAAGACCATGAAAATGGCAGGGGTGTATGGTATAAATAAACATAACATAAAATTACACAACAAGCATTTTACCTTGGCAAATGCTTAAAAGCCCAAGGCCAGCTCAGAATGCAGCATGGGATATGCCTGTGTCTCTTGAAACCTTGGTTAAAATGTAAAAACATTAGAGGTCTCCCACATCTCGATGCGCGGCAGCTCATCTGCAGTAAATTAAGATTTTATAAAAAACAATCACATTTCAGCATCTATCGAGATGAATTTGGGTCCCCTGACAAAAGGACGAGGAACAGAGTGAGACACACCACACGCTTTATTAGTTTGCAGGAGATTAGATATCCTCTCTTGGTGACTATAAAGTAAATTCATTGTTACTGTCTGATTCCCCAGCCTAAATCAGTATGCATATAACCACAGCATGGCCCGGTTCTCCAAAATCAATGTGCATGTTACATGCATTCCATGTGATTGGATCATGCCAACTGCTTGGTCTGCCAGTGTATGCCAGGGAATAATGGGAAAAGACACAGAACTCTACCAATCCACTGTCAATGGACGCCAAAGATCTGACCACACCTTCATCGCACCCAGAGCCTTACACTCATAACCTTTAATGTCCATTAGGCACACACGCATACTAGCACCTCCTAACTTTCCCATACTTCAGACTTCGGTCCCTCTGAGGGGGGTCAACCTGCAGTGCGTTGGGACCATAGCCGTGGTGAAAGGCACGTTCAACCTAGAGTGCGTTGGGACCATAGCCATGGTTAAAGACACGTTCAACCTACAGTGCGTTGGGACCATAGCCGTGGTGAAAGGCGTGTTCAACCTACAGTGCGTTGGGACCATAGCCATGGTGAAATGTGCTATACAAATGACAAAATGAAATTATGAGTCTGAAAGCCACCTTTACTACACCAAGTCCGACCTTTGGGGGTTTCCACAATCCAACAACTCTTGTAGGTGTGTTTTAGGACATCTCCAACAGTGCCGTAGAACTTTGCAATACCCTGCTATCCCCCTTTAAAGGCACAGAGAATAGTCTTGCATTCAGAAAGACCATTACAATCTCTACCCGAGGTCGAAATGATAAGAGACCAATGGGAACTGAGTTCCGGGACTTTCTATTTTTCTTTAAACAGTTCCCCTACATTTATATAACCTTTTTTACAGTTCTGAAATTGTTCTCTTTACAGTTTAAGCATACTGCTGTTTTTTTTTATTTTTTTTACTGGATATTGTTTTTGAAGCTGATCACTCTGCTTGGGCTCTGTTGGTCTGGCAAGGAGCACAACAACGTGTGATGCCATGTAAAGAGCAGCTTTCAGGTTCATGTGTGGGTGTGAAGAGACTTCAGGGAACATTTGCTTTGCTAAAACAGACAATTTGTGGGAAGTGCGCTGTAGCATATATTTGGATCTGTATATCCTTTTCGCATTAACGTGCCCTCTTTCTATTTTCTGCTCTCTTAAAGATGGTCACATGTATTATTCACATATACACAACTACACAGGGACCTCTTTAGGATATTGTCAGCATTTCCACTGGTATCTACCAGAGCCTATGCAGCTAGGTGGGCAGATTTGACAAACTGGTTGTTCTCCAATTTCAATTTTTCTTTAGAAAACAGAAAGGCACTTTCTGGGGAGAAGTCAGGCTATCTGCTGGATCGTCACAGGTCTCAAACGCAAAAAACGGTTGGATTCAGAGCAAAGACATGCTCCCAAGTACAGACCAGGAAGATAAACCAAGGTCAAGGATGCAGAGCATATGCCCAGAAGTTCAGTGCCTACCTTTGTAAACTAATAGGACTATAAAGAATCAAAAAGCAGGTGACAAGACCACAGGTGGTTGCAATGAACCACAGTCCGAGCAAAGAAGACAACCATTTGGTTTGAGGCGATGAGAGGCTAAACTGGTAGAAATGAAGGAGAGCCAGGGTTTCGAACATATACAAAAAAACTAAGTGAAAACTTTAATATGATATGTTATGATGCACTGAGTTTTCTTAAATTTGCTCATTCCAACTGATCACAGTGAGTTAATATAATACATGATATAACATAACACCAACGCCAGCATATTATATGCTGCTCTCTCTGTCTCTCTCTCTCTGTCTCTCTCTCCCTCTCATTCTCTTTCTCTGTACTATCTTTTTTCTCTCTGTCTCTGCTGGTACTGATAGCAGTTCAACCAGATAAACAATGCAGATATCTTAAAAGGAGAAATGTTGTATTATGGTTTAAAGTAGATTGATTGACAGAAGCAGTGGAAGAGGAATCCCCCAAGGTGGGGATTTGCCTGGTATTTGGAGACATACATGGTTCACTATATGATGTAGTCATACTACGTGTGTTGCACTTGACTGAAAAAAGCATATTAACAATACATAGAATAGCCATTTAAATGATTGTCTGGTCCTAAGATATGATTCCAAGATTGACAGTCTGGGACACCCCTATTCGTTCTCTTTATAAATAACCGGATGTAAAAAGGAAACAGGAAAAAATGGTACTGGTTCCTGTCTGCTTTGCATAACATCAAAGTGCATATTTGAAACATTAAAATAACCACAAATCGTTATGTTTGACGAGTGTGTCTGTGATAATAACAAGGTTGCTTGCTTGAATCACTAAGTAAATAATGCGTACTGAGCCTTGTTCTCATTTCTTTTTCACAACAGTCGTCCTAATGTTAAATTATGTCTAACTATTAACTATTTATACTCATTACCTCCACGTTACATTCCTTACTCTATAAGGTGAGTTCTCATAGAGTAAGGACTGTCATGAGGAAGACTTGAAATCAGAGCAATAAAGATTACCTGTATGCCACCGGGTCGTTACCTCCTTGTCTGTCTTTTATGTCACAGCCCTTACTCAATGAGGTCTCACCGTATAGAGTATGGACTGTGACGAGGAAGACACGGGCCTCATTACGACCCCGGCACTAAACCATGGTGCTATTAGCACCATGGTCCATGCCGGGGTCCGCCATGGTGAATGGCGGAATTACCGCCCCATTCCAAGGTTGGCGGGGCGGTAATTCCCCATTCACCATGGGCCCTTCCCCATTCCCATTTTTGCCCCATAGGGCTCAATGGTAATGGGGAAGGTGCTAAGTACGGTGCCGCAAATTGCGGCACCGTACTTAGCACCAAGGTCCCTTTGCGGCACCCTACTTTAACGCCTGCTAAAAGCAGGCGTTAAGGTCGGGTCCCGCAAAGGGAACTCGTAATCAGGCGTTAAGGGTTTAACGGCGCCGACACCTTTTATGGCGCCATTAAACCCTTAACGCCAGGGTCGTAATGAGGCCCGTGGACTCAGAGTTATGAAGATTACCCATAAGTAATTAGGCCATTCCATCAGACTCAGGATTTGGATGTGACTAACATGCAAGCGTGAAAGGGCTGCAACATCTGTCATTCCATTTGTGTCCAAGGACTGCTCTGCTTCTCAACAGGGATGGAGGAACAGAGGGTGCCAACATTTTAGAAGAGGGGCTCAGAGTGCAAGCTGTGCTTGTGCCCATTCCCCAGTGCACAGACATCCTTAGAGAATGATCTGCATAAAATACACTATGCCGGGTCTGGTAGAGTATTTGCCTCTTTCAGCACGCCTACAACATAAATAACAAAATGCACGTCAAGTAGTCCACTGTGGTACAGCATCCGAATAATATCAGACTGTGCATGTCAGACCATTTTGAGAATTTCAAGATGGATCCTCTTTGCCTTAGCAGTAGTAAACTGCAATCTCAAAGGGAGCAAAGGTGATTTTGCACAGGCGTGTAAATTGATTGAACAGAGGGGACTGCTAATGTGTAGACTAATGCATAAGCAGTTCTCACTGTGCAAGGTGCTTGCGTGCAAACAATGCAGGGAAAGAGTGATGCAAATTTAAACAACACTGTGAGCTTCTTATCAGGAATTATTACACTGTAGTTGCCAGAAAATTCCACAAATATTAATTGCAATGGTACACACTGAGCCGTATATCAATACTGGGGTTTATGTAATATTCAAGAATATGCACCTACTACCATTTTAAGTCATTACCAGATAATAGAATTAGATTATAGACACCATGCACATTTTGATCACTTTAAAAATGCAGATATTCATGAATCAACAAATAAAGATGATGGCGCTCATTTTGTTTAAATGAGTAACCTGGTGGCAAATATTCGTTACATTTAAGCTTTAATATAAGCGGGACGCCGTCGCCAAAATGGCGTCATTTGCACTGCAGGGGGAAAATGTAAGGGGCAAAAGGCAGTGTACAAGTGTGTACACCACCTTTTTCCTGTCACATTTGCACTCCACAGTGCAAAGTGAGTAAATGCTGCCTGGCATGCTGACATTCCAGGCAGCGTTTCCTTTTTTTGTGAGCGATACTTGCCATGCTCGCATGGCAGGCAGCACTCACAAGTGAAATTAAACCATCCCGACATGCTTGCATGTCAGGGAGGGTTTAATTGCAATTGTACACACTCCCTGGCAGATAGCGTGTACAATGGGTCCCTATGGGGTGCACCTGCATTATGCTTCTCGTAAAGCAGGCAGACTCCATAGGGATCTCCAGCATTTGCGCTGGAATGAAAATCCATGCCGGCACAGATGCTGGAGCATTTCTATGGTGGAGAAGACGGGAGCGGCAGATACGCAAGTTGCGTTCCGCCCCTCCTAGCCGCCATAAAAATGCTTGAAAATGGGGTGTGACGTGAATGAAAAGCATTAAACCCCGGTTGTAGCACTTACATTGCTGTGTGGTATGCATCCTCATCCCCGAAAACCAGGAAAGGGTGCTTTTTTAAGTGTAAAACACAGAGATCTGCCTCCTTGAAATGCAAACAAAAGGGTTGTTTTTTTGTATACGCATGCTGGCACCTATAAGGGGCTTTTACATATCATGATGCTGAAGTCATAGCAGGGATTCACAGGCCCCCGAATATTCCACAAGTAGGTTTCTTTGAACCCTTTGCTTTTATAACTGGGCTGGGGCAGACAGAAATGTGAAATGGAGAGTGCTAATGGCCCCTTTCTCTGACAAGTCACAGCTCACTGGGAAGGAGCCACTAGCATTCCAAAGCCCCTCATTCTGTGCATACTGCAAAATAAATGCCTGCACCACATACACCTGATTTTTCTAGCTAGTCTGTGATGTCTCCAGTTAGTTGACATGAAACATGTGTGGTAATAATGCATGCACATTTTAGTCACAAGATACGTGTGTGAAACAATTACTTGATATGAAGACATATAGGGCATGATATGAAGATATATAGGTCACTACACAGGTCGCTGGTTGCCTTGTGCAGGTAAGAAATGTGCAAGCACCAGGGTTTTCTAATTGTTTTACAGACTCCTTGATTTCAGGAATAAGGGGTGTTTAAAATGAATGTTGAAAGCAAGGAAAAGGTGTGTTTTAAAAAAATGGAGATGAGCATGGGTACAACTTTAGACTGAGAGTGCTACCACAGGCTTTTATGCCTTTCATTCACGGAATGCCCTCAAAGAACATGAGCTCTTATAAGTCTTCTACATCCCACTGCCGCCACTCCAAAATGTTGGCATTCTTTCTCTAAAGCTGTGGCACATCATGTCTCTAGTCATTCAAGAATCCCAGCTTCCGCTCAGAATTTCTGACACTCTCTGGATGCTCTTGGACTCTACTGAACTCTCTGACTATTTGAATGCACTGCAGCTCTGGGTTCCATTGAAGTTCTTATATGATGCCACAGCATATCTCATTCATACCATTGCAGCTTTGCCACCAGAATGCTGGGCACAGGGGCACAGGTCTGGTCTGCAGATACTTGAGTGGTAAAACTTTCAGAATAATGGTAGTCATGCATGGGCTTAAAGGCACTCTAAAAGTACACATTGGGTTTGTCAGTTCTGGTACCAGAACACCTGGTCAGATAACCCAGTATCTAGTACTTTCTACTTGCTACCCAAGATACACAAAGAAAATCACCTTGGATGCCCAATCATCTCTGGAACAGGCATGCCAACTGAGAACGTCTCTGGCTAGGTTGGGAACACCTCAAAGCCACTTGTAAGAGCTCCATCCAGGACACCACTGGCCACCTCCTTAGGGGTACATTACTAGGAACCATGGATGTGAAGCCACTCTAAACAAACATTCCTCACACTGATGGCACTGAGGCATGTAGGAATGCTCTTGCCAATCATAACCCACTTCCTGACACAATAGCCAAGTACATAGAATTCATCTTGACTCACAACTATTTCACATTCTGTACTGATACTTATCTACAACTAATCAGGATGCCCAGGGGGGCTCATATTGCACCTTAGTAAGCACATGTACTCATGAAACCATAAGATACTGATTTCCTCAGCTACAATAATTGCTGATGATTGAGATATCTTGACTACATCAAGAATATCCTCCTGTTTTGGACTGCTATGGATCAGAAGATATGCTGAATTTCACGCAACCAAACTCTCCTACACTCTGGAAAAAGCAAATTTCCCCAACAGCAACATAACAATGAAAGATGACCAGTTGCATACCACAGTATGTTGCAAACCAACTGACCAGGCTAGCTATTTAAAGAATTCCAGCTTCCACCTAGTGTACACAAAGCATGCTACAATTTTCAGACAGACATTGAGATACAAGAATCATACAAGCTTTGAGCTCAGACTTCATAAACCATGGATATAATCACAGAATTGTGAACAGCCAGGTTCAAAGGGCAAATTGGATCCCCAAGAGTAACCTTCTATAATACAGTTTGCCCTTTAAAAGGGCCCAAAAAATTGGCCACCAGGAGGCGCACGGACGATGGCCGCCTCCGTGTGAGCTCTCGACCCACGGGCCCCAAAAGTGACCTGAGCCCCCACTTTTGCCCCCCCGTGCCCAACAGCAGCAGTTTGAGCCATCGGAAGCGCCCCCCCACCTACCAAGCAAAATCCTGACAAAAATCGGACCTTCAGTCGCAGAGAAAAGTTTGTCAGAACCTGCCTTCTCCTCACCCATGAGGACACCACCTGAAAGGAGGCCACGGCACCCGACTCCTCCCTTAGCTCTCCCGGCAGAGGATCCGCGCCACGCAGTAACTCCTGGGAAAGCCACAGACACCCAACTGCCCGACGTACGTCGGGGGGCGATCGACCGCAGCTGCCTCCGCATCCCCGGACACCGGCACTGCGACGAGCAGAACCAATCTGCGGAGGTGAGTGCCCATCCCCCCTTGGGTGCTCCGTGGCACCTCGCCTCGACTGGGGCCCACTTCTCCTCCCCGGAACGTGCCCCGCCCGGGGCCCGGATTTGAACAGCCAAGCGGGGGGTGCCATACACCGACTGCGACACTGGCCCCCGTGCTTCACAGCACTAACCCCATTGGGCCATAAAGTCACCAAAGCGCCACTCACGCCCCAGCCTCCACTGCTTCTAGCCGGAACTACCCACGCAATCCCTCCGGACTCCGCCACCCGAGGCCTCTCATCATACGGCAACAAAATCGACAGTGCAGTGAGGCTAAGCAGAGGGTTGGGCCCCCATTCCTGGGGCGTGTGCCCTCCTCTGGCAAGGCCTCAGCCCACTGCCTGATCAGGACACGGACAAGTGGCCCAGTAACGGAGAGCAGCGGAATACCAAGAGGTGTTCACCCCCCCACCTCGTCTGCATTAAAGACCCTCTCCTTGGGGCCTCGCCTCACAGACTCTCCCTGTAGCCCCATTATGGGCCGGCATCGATACTCAGGCCCCCCTGACATGACATTGGACCCACCCAAGGGAATTGACCGGAACGGAGGGTAGAGCCCCTGGAGACAGGGCGTGTGCCTCCTTCCACTGAAGAACCCCCACCCAGAGGGTCATCGCCTCAGTGCACCCCAACACTGCCTACGTACCTACGTGCCTCTCAACACACCAGGACCGAGGGATGGGCCCCCAATCCCGGGGCGTGTGCCTCCTCACATGCAAGTGCCCCATGAACATTCCAAGTAAGCTTGCCAAATACGCCTACACCCCGCTGCCGCAGGATCCCAACCCAAGGTCAATGATGTCACTAGAAGCCTCCGAAACGGGTGCTGCTGCTACCAAGGGAGACATCGCCGCCCTCTTAAGCGAAATTTGGAACATGGGTGCCAACCTCGGCGGTAAAATGAATAAGATGACACAGAGAGTAGACAACATCGAGGAGTGACTGGAAGGAGTCGAGAACAACCAGGACTCGATCGACACCCTAGAAGCCCAAATGGAGCTTAGAATACGATGCATAGAGAAGAAGGAGGATGAGATTCGCCTCAAGATAGATGATTTGGAAAACAGAGAGAGAAGGAATAACATGCGGTTTTTCGGAATTCCTGAGAGAGAAGGGGAGACAGAGGAAGACCTAAAACAAACAATACACGACATTGTCAAAATCCTGACGGCGGACGAGGACATTGATGAACTCAAGATCGAAAGAATTCATAGAGCTGGCGGCCCCCCAGGTGGCCCGAGATCGGTCCTTGCCAGATTCCACAGATATCAGAACAGAACAAGGATACTTGCTAAAGCCAGGTCCGGAGGCACCCTTACCCTTGGAGGGGCCCATATTACCATTTTCCAGGATCTTTCATCGCTGACACTGGCCCTACACTGCCTCTGTGGTCCCCTCACAAGATGGCTAAAAGATCAAGGCACGAGATACAGATGGGGATACCCCTTCTCCCTCGCATTTGAACATGGGAGCAGGACATTTTTACTCCGCTCTGAAGAAGAAATCCGAGAATGCATCGCCGACCTCCTCGGATCAACCTCGGGGGGAGGGAACTCAGGATACCCCTGCACAAGACAGACCAGGATGGGAACTTCGGGGCCCGAGAAGGAAACGAGTAAAGGGATCCAGAAAGTACAGGCGACCCAACGACACACCAGACAATAACAAATGACAACGCGTGCTCAAGCTCTATATCCTGGCGATCTTTGCTTCCGAGGTCCATGCAGTGGCCCTAACCACATCCCGGATCACAGCACTCCTGTATCACTGATTCCCTCAGATGCCACGTGAACTGCTTGAACCGCAAACGCGAACTGCCGAGGAATGAAGACTCCGGAAACCGCATGTATCATATTATATGCTAGCACACAGTTAAAGTTGCTGTTGTTTGTAATATTCTCATTTGTTACAGAATTTTATAAAAGAGGGGGGCGGGGGCTCAAAAATGATATGTTGATGTTATTAGTTGACGGGGCCGTGCGGTTACGACCCTTGCTGGTGGTCTGACAGTAGACCGGTTGTTCACATCCAGTCCAACTCGGACGCCATCACAAACAGACACAGACCCTCATCGAAGAACCAAAAAGCAACGTGAGAGAACAGAGGGCAAAGGGTATGATGTTCAATACCCTACAGGGGCGGGTGGGGGGAGGGAGACAGGGAATGGCACACCCTCAGGTAAAGTCTCTGTCATATAGAGGCAGCTACTACATTATCTCCAGCATGGCAATTTCCTGCAATGGGCAGCGTGACGTTACGACCGATCTTCACAAACATATTAATGTCCCACAGACATAACGAATCAAGTGACAGGCAGGGCACACTTAAAATTGGCACGCTGAATGTTAAGGGACTTAACTCCCCCACCAAGAGATCACTGGTAACGAGAGAGTTCAAGAGGGCCAAACTAGACATACTCTTTCTACAAGAAACCCAATACAGCAAGGGAGAAGAGAGGAAGGTCTTATATGATAAGTTAGGCTGGGAAGATTGGGGCTCTGGCCCACTGAAGAAAGCGGGAGTCGGCATTTTAGTCAACAAAATGATTCAATTTGAACTCTTGAAGTCATGAATGGACGTCAGTGGCAGATCACTAGTCCTAGTGGGCAGGATACAAGGCACCGTCTTCACCCTGGCGTCAATATACGCCCCCAATACAGGACAAACCAGATTCCTGCAGAGGATAATCCCGAAAGTCATGAGTGAAGCAGAAGGCGAGGTAATACTCGGGGGTGATCTGAACACGTGGATGGATCCGGAACAGGATAGACAATCAGGTCGCACCTCTACGCCCCCTCAAGCGGGCAACGGACAATCACCGGCCGCAGATATGATGGATGCCTACAGTCTCACCGATGCGTGGAGACATACCAATCCCAACCGTACTGGCTTTACTTTCTTCTCAGCACTGCATACGACCTTTTCCAGAATAGACTATATATATCTAACTGCGGACCTCATCACGGCAATGACTGATGCCATTATAATCCCGGTCTCATGGTCCGACCACGATATGGTCATGGTTACCCTTGATCAAATGGCCCTTCCTCGAAGATGCTCCAAATGGCGGTGCAACGAGACTCTCTTTAAGGACCCAATTTTCCGTGAACAACTGGAGCAGGATATCACCCAATACTTTGAGATTAACAACACGGGCGAAACTTCCATGAACACAATTTGGGAAGCTGGCAAGGCGACCTGGAGAGGGCTACCTATTAAAGTGGGAACAGCAAAAAAAAGAGAAAGACAACTGATAGAAAATAGGCTCCGAAACGAAATTACTCAGCTTGACCTCATGGCACAGTCAGCCGACCAAGAGAGACTACAAAAGATTAAGGAGGCCAATGACAAGAGAGACAACTGGAGGCGGGCAGCATTGCGCGCAAGCGTCAATGCCTGAAGCAGAAACACTATGAACATGGGTACAAAGCAGGCGCCTTACTAGCCGCAAGACTTCGCAGTCAACGCCAAGAGAGGTGGGTGCCCACGATCCAAACAGAAGGGAATTCCTGCGAACCATTTCCCCCCAGTGTCCCGGAAGCCTTTGCCGACTTCTATGAGGAGCTACACACGTCCCGCGCTGCTTCGCACCCAGAAGCGATAATTGAATATATGGACAAAATACCCTTGCCTACCCTCCCGTCCGATACAGCACAGATCTTGGAAGGCCCCATCACAGGGGAAGAAATTGAAGAAGCAATCAAAAGACTTCCAACAGGGAAAGCCCCCGGGAACGACGGGTACACAACGGGGTTCTATAAGACTTTCAAAGATGCTCTCCTCCCATTCATGGTTGACCTATTTAACAACATCCTTCAATCCGGTGTGGCACCCGAATCCTTCTCTGAAGCACTGATAACAGTCATCCCCAAGGAGGGTAAGGACCCAAAGCTGTGTGCCTCCTACCGTCCGATATCCCTCCTAAATATCGATGCCAAAATGTATACGAGAATCCTTACTGCAAGACTGGAGTCACACATGCCATCAATAATCCACAATGACCAGGTGGGTTTCATCCTAGGCAGACAAGGCGCGGACTCCACCCGGAAAACCCTGCACTTAATCCATGAGGCCCAAACATCATTGAGCAAACCAGCGCTACTCTCAATTGATGCCGAGAAGGCGTTCGTCAGTGTCGAATGGCATTTCCTGGAGGCCACGCTAAAGAAGATAAGCCTAGGCCCCACGCTCCATCGAGGGATCAAAGCTATCTATATATCCCCAAGAGCATCGGTCGCGGTCAACGCCCAATTCTCCCGTTGGTTACCCCTCAGTAGGGGTACGAGACAGGGTTGCCCCCTCTCGGCAATACTTTTCGCACTGTGTCTGAAGCCCCTCGCCGTAATACTGCGAGCAGATTCTGCAGTGGAGGGGATTCGGGTGAATGGCAAAGAATATAAACTGGCCTTGTATGCGGAGGACATTCTGCTCCATGTGTCAAACCCAACGTCTTCCATTCCACGAGCAATCCATCTGATAGAGGAATACGGCACACTCTCAGGATTCAAGGTCAACAAATCCAAATCCATTCTTTTTCCACTGCATGATCCATCTCCGGAACACCAAATCGCTCTCGAGCAACTCGGGCTGATCATCGGAGGTCCAACAATGAGATACTTGGGGATTAACTTAACGCGACACCTCAACAACCTTTACGAAGCCAATTTCCCCCCACTTCTCGAAGCCCTCAAGGCTGATCTTAAGAAATGGATACCGCTGACAATCTCCTGGATGGGGCGCCTAAACGCAATCAAAATGGTGACCCTCCAACAGTTCCTTTATCCCTTTCAGGTCTTGCCCATCACAATCCCAGAGCATTTCTTTAGACAAGTCAGAAAGGCCATACTAGAATTTCTGTGGAATGGGAAGAAATCAAGAATCCCCTATGATGTTTTAATATTACCAAAGGATCTAGGAGGAGTGGGCTTTCCAGACATAGAACGCTATTATCAAGCCACAGAGCTCAGAATCTTAATCCCACACCTGCAAGATAGGAAGGACCTCCAATGGGTCCAACTGGACAACAACATTTTAGCCAACGTAACTCTGGCAGAATGGCTCTGGGTCCCCAGACCGAAACTTACGAGAAGACTGCGCAACCACCCGATACTGGGCACAATGTGGAACATGTGGAAGAAGGGGAAAGCGATGTTGGGAGTCACCACGTGGCCTTCGCCCCTAAGCCATCTCTGGTCCCCCGGGATCAGAGAAGGAATCCCGGAACACGCTAGATACCAATCATGGTTCGATGCCGGCCTCAAGAGAGTCGGTCAGCTGTGGAGAAAAGGGAAATTCATCTCAATAACGGAACTAGAGGAAGCCCTCCAAATTCACCGAATACCAGTCTTCCTGTACCTGCGATTGAAAGGCGTTTTATCCAGAAGGGAATGGAAGGCCACCACACAGAGAGAACTAACGCCCTTTGAGATGATCCTAGACATGACTGCTACCTCCAAAGGCCTCATAGCACGAATGTACAAGGTTCTAATTACTAAAGACGATGCGCCAAACAGCCGTCTCAAGGCAAGATGGGAAAGAAACTTCGGCAGAGAGTTCGACCAGCAGGCCTGGGACAAAATTTGTGAAACGCCATCCAAAATATCAATCGCAGCCCAGTATAAATTACATGCTATTATTTTCTTCTTATTGGAACAATGAACGTTAATGTTGTTAAATATTGTTATGGTGGACTGGAACAATTTCATGAATTAGCACCTAAAACATAATATGTATCCACCTGTATGTTCACATCCAATGCCAAAATTAATAAAAGTCAAGTTTAAAAAAAAAAAAAAAGGGCCAAAAAGTGTGTGCCATTGGTAGTCACATACAATCCAAAGTTGGATCATCCACAAGATTGCTCAGGAACTGCTGTAATTCTGCACATTTGAGAGGTTTCCCCAAAATGCCCATCCTTGCTTTCAGACACCCCTCCAATCTCAAATAAATGATAAGAAGCAAGTAACATCCACATTGCAAAGAAAACATAACCATGCTGTGTAAACATGAGATATGTCTAACCTTTTTACATATCTATGGTTCAGCACAATCAAGATACCCCACAAGAGGCAGGCTTACAAAATGATGGCGGCTTCACATGTGCATCCAGCAATGTTTCCGAAATGCTCCAGTGGGACTACTATGTTGGGGAAACTGGCCAGCAGCTACATAAGCACAAGAATCTCCACAGGTAAAGCGTTAAAATACAGACTAAGGACATGCCCATTGGGGAGCACTTTTTGGAACCAAACATTCACCAGAAGTCACAACAGTTAGGCCTGGTATTTCCTATACCATTTTCAATGGATCTTCAATGACAACTGCCTGACATTTACCCAAGCCCACAAGCCTATCTGAGGTAATGTCAAGTTGCCATATTCACTCAAATCCAAGCTCTTGCATTGTTTTAGAAGCCCTGCCCCACAAGCTTCCCAGAGGCCTGTCAGTACTCCGATTCCATGTCAGGCTCTGACATTTTTGTCACTCAAATTCAGAAAAGTACAATCTCTATATAGCAGCATTCTTGTCACACCAGCCTTCACGGGTCAAAGGCCCATCATGTGACTGATCATTCCCCTTCCATATTGGCCTTCTAGAGGCACAAGCTGTGGTCAGTCAGAATCAGTAGATGGACAAGAATGCATGATCTTTTAATACTTGTATTCTTTCGTTACCGTAAAAGGCCTAACTTTCACCTAAGCATCAGAGTCTATGCTGTACTCTAAAAAGAATCAAGCAAAAGGGTGCTTGCCAGGATGTCTTATATAAATGAGGTCCTCAGTCCAGAATCCTATTTCAACTTAGTCTTTCCCTACCTGTAAAGGGGAAAATACAAATTCAATCAAAAATACTTGAGACATTGTCCAATAACCCTCACCCCTTTGGTCTCATTGCCATAGGCCTTTGCTGATGTTCACAGTTCCAGTTTATATAAAGTTTGAGTAATGATGGAGTGGCAGCCTAGATCTCCAAGTAGGTTTTTCTTATCTTCTCCTTCGAATTGGTACATTTCACATTCGTTCTCCCTTTAGTGAGACTTCACTCTTGACTCTTTCTTGCTCCCACTTTAATTTGGAGTTCTCTCAGTCGCTCCCTTTCCACTCTGGGCTCCACTTCTTATCATGCCTCACTGCAGGGTTCTTTCCTCCTTTCCCCACTCTGGGGCTCTGCTCTTTTCCTTGCCTCAGCCAGGCGCTGGTCTCTTTCTTTCTCTGCTATCTCCCCATTGTGTGGTTTCTCTTTGCTGTAGTCCCCACTCTGGGTTTCCTCTGTTCTCCCTCCACTTTGGGGTTCATTGATCTCTTGCCTTCCACTCTGGGAATATTCTGTTCTCTACTCACTCCATCAATAATGTGCCCGTCCGGCCATGCAGTTGTTGTGATTGCCATGTGCAGGCATGGGCTGGTCATTCCCATCGATGGGTGTGTAAATGGGTTGTATGTCTCCTTCTGTGGCATCCATGCATGGGTGAGAGAGTATGTGCACCAACAGCGGGTTCCCAGGTGGATGGGTCATGCACATGGTATCCCAGGAGTGTGGAGGAATGGTGTCTGGGCATGAGGTAGTTTAGTGCCATGCATTCCTGTGCGCATCTGCCATGGGCTGCCTACATCCTGAACACACTGATCTTGTATTTGCCTGCTATGTTGATAGGGTGAATGTGCCCTTGTTTCTGGCAACCTTGTGGGTTGAAAGACTTTGCTGCAACAGTGAAGGCAACAGTGAAGGATACGCTGTTCTTGGTGTCCTACCACTACTGATTTGAGTAGGGGGAGTTGTGCATTTGATGCCCCCTCAGAATGTGTGGGAGTCTTTAGTCCTTCGCCGAATGACTATGAATGTGGGCTCCCTGTTCCATCCTGCTAGTATTTTGCACAGAAAGGGTTCTGGAAGTGGTGAACCGTGGACATCAGGACATTCTGCTTCAGGATCCATTCGGACTACAGGTGGGTACGATGCAAGTATGCATGTACCTGTGGCTCTCTTGATGACCAACTGTGTACATTTTGAGACCTTGCATGAATCTATGTCTGCATGTATTACAGGGTAGGTGTTGGAGCTGATCACAGGGTAGGGATGGCATCACAAGTCTATCCTTCATACCCTCTGCATCTGATGTTAGCACACCTCTTTACTAGCATGGCTCCATGCATGTCTATTGCTGGAAGCGGTGGAGAGGAATGGAGTCTCATGTTCCATGTAGGGTTATGACTGTGACTTCCCTCTCCTTGTCCCTAGATACATTGTTGCTGTCTATGACAGATGCAGAATGTTTGTCCCTGAAGGTGGATTTTTCTGACAGGTGGCAGTCATTCACCTGCAATGAAGATTACCCTGCTAACTGTGCAGGGAGTATTAATGCTATTAAAGACTAGGAGGTGAGCATTATACTTCAACTTCTTTTATTACTACTCCTCAGCAGTTTCAACAAATCAACAGATCAATAACAAACACTGAACATGCCCCAATAGACGTTTCTTCCTTTAGAACTACAATCTCCATAGTCTCTGTAGTCCATCTCACTCCATGCTCAGCTATGACCATTTCCTGTCCCTGAGCTCCTCCTCTCTTTTACTCGCTCTGAACTGTCACTCTTAAACTAAACACTATGTCCTGCCAGCAGAGCGACACTTAAACCACTCCAAACTGAATGTTGATTATCCTCGACTCCAAGTGACTATTGTAGCTAGTTTCTCATTTCAGTTGTTCTTCTGCTCCTCCCCTAGGAATAATTCAAAACAGAATGTCAGGGTGGAGTCCATGTATTGACACTCTTATAGCAATCATTACTATCTGCAGTATATAAATGTGTTAATGTCTACAATACATAGATTGGGAGGGAATTTAATGCTCGCCTCCTAGTCTTTAATAGAATTAATACTCCCTGCGCAGTTAGCAGGGGTAATCTTCATTCTATGACAAGACTGGAGGCGAGCATTAGGCTTGTTCAAAGCTTCCCAACACAGCGACCGCTAGATTCTCAGTCTTCTTAAAATAAAACTCTTTAAATGTACAATCATTAGCCCATTCAGCTGCTAGCATAATCTCTCTTAAAGGCACTCCTGTTGTAAAGGCTTTAGATACCAAAGCTCCCCGCACAGAATGCGCTCTGTATTTCCCCAAATCAATGTTTGCTGCTTGCATGATCTCCTTAACCCTTCTAGCAATGGTGGCTGTGGATACGCCCTGAAAAGGTTTCCTACGCGCTATAAGCAATTGCATGGTACCGGCTGCTCTGTGTTCTGCTGTCCTGTTTTCATATTCTCTGATGCAGCCTGCTACACAGCACTTAGATCTACTTGGGAAATATGGATAGTGCACTGACGCGGTTCCTATTTTAGTTCTTTTTACTATCGAGAAAGTTACTCCTTCCGGGCCAAAGGACCTTCTGTTTACCTCTAGTGCTTTTACATTGTAGTGGGAAAATGGAACAACAGGCTCCCGCCAATCCCCTCTCGCGCTTGGCCTAGAGGATCACGGCCTAGACATCCGCCACGAGAGGAGTTTGCCTATCTACCAGACGACCAAATACCCTGGTACAGGAACATACGGATGTGCCCACCCACCTGCCCAGCAGCCCGCCCTGCCCATGCCGACACCTGCGGCATGGATCAACTCGACTAAACCAACACGTCGTTAGAGATGCCATGACGACCTAGCCAACGGTCAGCACACCTGTGCAAACATGCACACCGGACACTCCCACACCAATCCACACGAAGAACATACTCAGTGCTATGACGTAGGCGACGGACACACCCACGGACGTGCATCTTTATTATTTTCCACATAGGCTCTCAAAATGCAGAAACGCAAGACGCATAATGAACTTATCTAAAAAGGCTTGCTCACGCTTCTTCTAAAACCATGTACCATAATGAAGAATATAACGAAGACACGATACTGGGGATAGAGCAATATGATACCGTAACCTAAAGCGCTGTGCACCAAACGGTTCCACCTATGCACCAGGCCCAAGTAGGCCGCAAGCAAAAGCTTCCATGAACATTAAATGAGCAAGAGCTCGGTTGCTGACCCTGCAGAATGAGCCCGGCGAAAGCACACAGCCAAGGGCACAATGTTGCAATCTCGCACACCGCAAGCTGACGCCAAGGTCGCACCTGCAAGATAAACCAGGCACACAGTGGAAAAAACAATATTAATTGTGCAGAATTCTCCCTCAGACACGGTCCCACCTCACGTGACCAAGCCAAACCTGATAGGATGCCAAGCCCAGGAGGAAGGAGACGCCTGGATCCCACGTTTCAAGACACAGGCAGATACAATTAAAAGACTCAATGGACATCTGCGACAGTGGGAGTAGTCGGCCTTCCAGCATATGAATAAATCCTCACATTGTCTGCACCTACCCATAGTGAAACATTGTTGCAAATGACAGGTGCACCACGAGCTGGGAACAGCGATGGTCCCAGACTGGGAGGCTCGCGAGTGGACCAATCAGAACATGGGGCTCTTATCACTGACGCCATTAACATTGACCAATCCTCAGGGGTCTTCATGTAACAATTTTCATGTATCAAATTGAAGGGACAACCAAAGTATATCACCTGACTGACTCTCAACCACTAACACCGTTCTCTATATGTATGCTATACTAACCCTACCACTCGAGCAACCAATCCAGAGTGGAGATAGGTTTTTTGCTAACTTTCCAAGGTGACGCAAGCAGCACGTCATACTAAGGTAAAAAGGGCCTGCGAGCCCCACGATTGTGTGTGTGTCAGGACGGACGCGTACGATCCTTGACCCATCCCTGCCGTTTTGTTTAATAAACAGCAGAACCACCTTGCTTCTTGCGTGTGTCTCATACTCTGTTGGTTTTGGGATATATGGGAGGAGTTGGGGCCTCCCTGCCCGGAGGTCTGCGGACGGCCCGGCCGACCCCGGCAGAATTTCCCCCCGACAAGTTGGAGGCACTGCTGAGATCTGTTTAAGATCTGCTTTTTATTTTTATTTTTCCAGTACTCCCGTTGCGAGGAGGCCCGGCGGCGCAGCCCCCTCTGCCGCTGCCCCCTTCTGAGGACTACAGGACCATCGCGGAACTGCAAGAAGACCGGACAGCGCAATCCGGATATTGGCCTTCGGGAGCCGGTTGAGAAGTATCCCGCCCGCGGTTGGCGAGTGTCCAGACGTGGTCCAGACGAGGGGAGGTGGCGAGCCGCTTGGAGGGGTGCACGCAGTCGAGCGGCCCCGCATCAAGAGAACTTGGTGAGCATGCCACGCACAACAAGCAATGTGAAATTGTGAGGAAGGGGGGAGGAATTAAATACGGGAGGTGGGAGGTGTTGTACAGGTGCGCGGCGAAGGTTTGACAATTTAGTGTTGGCAATGAAATGAATGGTAGCCGAACGAGTGCGAGAGCAGTCAGCTACATTACGCGAGAGAGGGGGGCGGAGCACGAAAACATCACGTGCGGCCGCTCGTAGACACTGATTGGCCTAGATCACGACTACGTGTAAGGGTGTGTGTGTGTGGTTTCCTACGATTTGGCATTTATTGATCAATGAGTAGATGAGGATCCCTATTGTTCGAGCAAGAAACTCGATAGGTAGATGACGTTTCCCTGTAGGCGGTAGCTAGCTAGTTGCCCAATACGGAAGATAATTGGCTGGTTAAGCCCTCCTGTCGAGGGGCGTATCACACGCGAGGCGACGCAGCATACGCAGTCCGATTATATTATTGATTACCTTGTTCCAGGAGTGACAGGAAGACAGTGGTGGGGTTAACGGGGGTAGATTGCAAGTGTATTAAGAACTTACCAGTAGTTTGAAGAGATCGGTGATGTCACCAGTAGGGCTTTCATAGGATATCCCGAGCACAAGGCATCTTTCTTTCTGAGAGTGGTGGGGAAGAGAATTGTGGTAAGGGAGTGGAAACGGAGATAAACGGTAATGAGTTGATCGGGGGAAGGCGAAACGGGGGACGTGGCTGCGCACGGAGAACGCCGGCCACGGCAAGTGTAGAAGAGGGAGGAGGAGCAAATGAAAATAGGACGGCTGTATAAGAACGTCACAAGGGGTACGCAGCCACAGGGGGCTACGTGCAGCTCGGCCGCAGGGGGCCGTAAGGGTGTTCTGTAAAGGAAGAAAAGAAAGAAAAGAATATACAAATGTAAATATATTTTAATAATTTTCCTTAGCGGACTATCGCAAGTCCCCAAACTCACGGGGCCAGGTAAGGGTATAAGGCTGTGTATCGTAAGTGTTAGTAAGATAATAGCTACCAAATAGAGGAAGGATAACTAGTGGAGCGCTACTATGTCATATGGGGCAGGATCGGGAGGGTGGGGGAACACCCTCACTACCCCACTATAACACATATGTACAACATTGTCACCCCATAGGGAGAAACTGATTAAGTATAGCATAGAATGGACACAGGGGACGGACAACAAAATGACAACACCATGGCCGCCTAATGGTAGCTTCGATCCATATACCCAACATTCACTATTAAACCATCTGCATAACACATACAAGGGGAAGAAGTTGACACACCACGTGGAGGCGTTTAACTTATGGAGGATGTTCCAAGGGTCCCGACCAGGACCAAATGGAATGTTCACTGTGGGGGAAACACCGGAAGAAAAAGAGATTAAGGAAGAAGGAGAGAATGGGGAAAAGGAGAGTGAAGGCTCAAAGAACACGGGGAACGGACAAGAGGGAGGAGAAAAGAATAATAACTCAAAAGAAAATGAAATAAAAAAGGAACAGGGCGACGATATACCCCTAGCGAAGGTAGTGAAAACAGAGGGAGGGGGGTTGTACCCTTTAAGAGAATTAGGAGAAATAGAAAGAGGACAGTTAAGGGCGGCTGAGGGGTACTCAAACCCGGCATACAGCCCGCCACCATATGCAGCTCATAGGAAGATGCCAGCAGGGGAGGGGAGGACTGGAGAAGAGCAAACTGCAGAAATAGGACATGATGAGTGGGTAGCTGCGCAGATACTATTAAAATTACGAGGTTCATTAACAGGAGAAGAGAAGGAGGTAGTGAGGAAAATGGACGAGGATAATACCAGGGAGAGTGGAATGAAAGGGGAAGAGCTGTTACTACAAAAGGAAGAGATTTGGGAGGAGCGACTAGCAGAGTTAAGGGATGAGCAGAATGAACTGATCAAACAGCTCGAGAGGGAGGAAAGAGAGAGAGCGAGGGAAAGGAAGGAAGGTAAGAATGAGTTGGAAAAAATAAGGGAACGAACTGAGGAGCAAAGGAGAGAAGCCGAAAGGGTAAAAGCAGCAGCAGAAAGGGTATCAAGAGCAGTACTACGAGAGAGGAAAAAGGAAGAAGAAGAGAAAGAAAAAGAAATGGCAATGTGGAAGAAGAGATTACTATCAGAAACGACTAGGAAATACGAAGAAGGGAAGGTGATAGAGAGTATATTAGAACGAGAGAGGGTGAGATGGGAAAGGAAGAAAGAGGATGAAAGGATATTGGAAAAGATGAGTAGTGAAGTAATGGAGGAATTAGAAAGGAAAAGGGAGGAAATTGGTAGAGAGATGGAGGAAGGAAATGAAGGGGAAAGAGAAGATAGGAGAGGGGAGAGTGAAGTAAGGAGGTATGTATGTAGAGACGCAGAAGTAGCAAAAACATCAGCGCAAAGGGGAGCGGTTGGTAAAGGAGAAAAGGGAGAACCGGACCTAATAGACTTAAAAACAGTAACGATCAAGGGGGAAAAGACAGAGTGGGGGCCGCCATTCACAAATGACTTTTGTAGTGAGGAAGAAGAAGGAATGGAGAAGGAAGGAAGAAATAGTGAAAGGGAAAGCCTAGATAAACTATACACCACCCGGACCAATACAGACTCACCATGGATTTGTAGGAGAAAGGATGAACTGGAGAGAAGTGAGGAGGAAGAGCAAGGAATAGCGGAAAGACAGACACATGAAGCCACACCGTCACCATCCCACCCTACATGCTCAACCACCTCACGCCCGTTACGTATAACCAAACTCGCGCCTTTCACAAACGAATTGACACCCTATGCAGGTAGGCTTAGAGACCTCCCTAGACGCAGGCAGGAAGGACGAATACACACGCCCACATTAAATACAGGAAATGATGAAAGAAGGGGAAAAGATGGAGAAGAAAGAGTTACGAGCAGGGGAAATACGGACGAAATTGATGATGTAGGAGAGAGGGAAGACGAGGAGGGGTGTGAGGACTCGATTTTATGGAACCCAAGGGGTAAAACGAGACACAACTTAATGCCACTTCTGGAGAGGGGAGGGGTTAGACCACAATACGTCCCTTGGAAGCATTCAGACAAGGAAAATATAAAGTGCAGGCTCCCATCATTAAGTCGAGGTGTGGGTAAATGGATATATGAAATGGAAAAACACACCGCAGGACAGAAACTGGCAGTGGGAGATGTAAAGGGCCTTCTAATATCTATATTAGGGGATGCAGCGGATGACATTTGGAAGAGAGCGGGGTTCACTGGGGTAACAATAACAAACACATCGCACGATGGGGCACCATTCGCAAACTGCAGACATGCACTATGGCAGGCACTGAGGGTACAGAACCCAGACACATCAGACATAGGAGCAATTACCTCACGCAAGATGCGTGAGAACGAAGATCCTGTTGATTATATCCAGGAAATCCAAGAGAAGTGGCGCATGGAAACTAGAGAACAATGGGACAAAACACCAGCAATATTCTATCATATACTAGTACAAGGGCTCCCAGAAGGAGTTCAGAAACAACTGAAGAAAGTAGTGGGAATGGAAGCAAAAGCATGGCCAGAAATACAACTGACAATAGTGCACCATTGCAGGACATGGCAAGGAAAAATGAAACAAAAGGAAGAGGACAGGAAAACGGAAGAGGCTAAACTAGTACAGAAAAAACTTACTAAATACACAATGGAAGGGGCACTAATAACTACACCTACAACAATGACCCAAAGCCCCACACAAGTAGTGGCTGCACAAGATCCCTCCCAAATACCATCCTCACAGACTATAACACAACAGGTGCCGCCACTCCAACCATACACGACCAACATGGGAGGAGGATACTCAATGCCAGGAGCTGGGTATTATAAATACAACAGGGGAAGAGGAGGAATTATGAGAGGGAGAGGATACGGATATAACACACAACAGCAGGTGGGAGGACTTAGAAATTCCTACCCCACCGGGCAACCAGTATACCAGGACAACACAGGAAGCTTTCCATAGCAGAGTAGGGAACCACCGGTGTGTTGGAGTTGTGGATTAGTAGGGCACATGTCACGCACGTGTAGAGTAAGACCAGGAACACCATCATGGAGCGAACAGGGACAACTAAGGCCCACACAGGAACAGCAGGGCATACAGCAACAGCAGACGTTGCAACAGGGAAATGAACAGCAACAACTAATAACACAACAACAGCCACAGACATATTCACTGCCACAACAACAGGTAGCGATAACACAACAACCCCAAGCACAACAAACACAACTTGGTAGGGTGACGGTCCTGGGACACAACCCTTACACAGGAAATGGTCAATCGTTGTACCCTCAATAGGACAGCCCACAGACGGCCTTGGTGTGTCCCATCCTGTCGGTAACACCTAATAGTGCGGAGGAACCACGCATAGAGGTAACGATAGGTGACAAAAAATTATCATTCCTTGTTGACACCGGGGCGACCCGGTCTTGCATAAGGGAAGGTAAATTTAAGATGTCAGGCGAAGCCATGAACACCCAAGGATTCTCTGGGGCTAGGGGGTTGGTTCCCTTTACTGATAACATTCCCTTATCAATAGGGGATTATGACATGTCAGTCCCACTTTTATATCATAGGGAGTCACCAGTAAATATACTGGGGAGGGACATCATGAACAGGTTGAATATGACGATCTCCTTTACGGAGGACGGCATAATTTGCTCTACTCCAACAATTAACATGCTCACAGCACGACAGATTATGCAAGCATACTGCGGACAGACAGCGATTAGGGCTGAGCCAGTAGATGGTGAACTATTCCAGTACGGGACAGACATGGCATTTGCATGGATGCCAGGGATAGAAGGAAAGATCTGGAGGAGGCCAGCAGCCTATTTGTTCAGACCAGAAACACCAGCCAATGAACCAGAGGGAAAGGTGATTCCAGTGGACATATAGAGCATTATAGCAACAGCTGATTACATTGCGGTACATACCCAAGACAGAGAAGGAAGAGCATGGAGGGCAGTGATAGCACTAGCAGAGGGATGTAGACTTACCCAGATGTCAGATGAGGAGCTGTTCTCAGAAGAAAAGGAGGAAGGTGAAATGGTGTTTATGATGAGTGTGGAAATATGGCTAAGAGTGGCGTACAAACAAGTGGCTCAGAAAATTGCAATGGCACTTGAGGCACCCACATCCACCCCAGTTCCCTTCTTTGAGGAGGATATGACAAAAGTACCCACATCATTATGGACTACTAGCCCCTATGACGTGGGGTGCATAAAAAGTATAGGGGGAGTAAGGATAAAATTGAAAAAAGGTGCAATACTCCCCAGAGTGAAACGGTACCCACTATAAAAAGAGGCAGATGAGGGCATATATGAAACAATAACGGCCCTTATAAATAATGGCATATTGGTCCCCTCAGAATCACCATGTAACATGGCTGTATACCCAGTGCGCAAGGCTAAAGGGGGGTCTTGGCGCTTCATACAGGACCTCAGGCCCTTGAACAACATAGTAGGAGCAGAATACCCCATAGCCGCAAACCCGGCCACAATATTGTGTGGCATTCCAGCAGAAGCATCACGATTTACAGTGATCGACCTTAAAAATGCTTTTTTCCCAATACCATTGCACCCAGACTCACAAGATCTGACAAGCTTTACCTACAGAAACACAAAGTGGAAACACACCAGATTGCCACAAGGGTACTGCGAATAACCCTCAATCTTCAACAGAGTAATACAGATGGATTTGGGTAACATTGAAGTGGAAAGCACAGTGTTGCAGTATGTCGACGACATAATAATTTGCAGCACAAACGAAAGAACATGCAGAGAGGACTCATTAAAGATGATGACAATATTGGCTGAAAAAAGTTACAAGGTAGACATGGAAAAGTTACAGTACTGTCAGGAACAGGTACTTTACATTGGTCAGCTCATATCCCAACATGGAAGAAAGATTGCACCACAAAGAGCACAGGCCATTTCAAAAACGCCAGTGCCACAAACAGTGAGGGAACTGCAGCAGTTCCTGGGTCTGTGCAACTACTGTAGAGCATGGGTATTTGATTACAGCTCATACATAGGACCCCTGCTTGAGGCGTTAAAGGAAGCTAACAAAGGGGAGAAAAAGCTGGGGTGGACAATAGAAATGAAAGAGGCTTTTGATGAACTGAAAGATGCGATATCAACTGCTCCGGTACTGGCAACCCCAGATTATGAGCGACAATTCTTTATATTTTCACATTGCGACTCAGCAGTAATGAAAGCAGTGTTGGCTCAAAAAACAAGCATGGGCTACAAACCAGTAGCATTTTACAGCGGCCACTTAGATCCTGTGATGTTAGGTCATTTCCCTTGCGAACAAGGTCTCGCCGCAGCTGCTTTTGGGGTAGAGAAAGCGTCAGCAATCACCATGGGGTGCCCTACCACACTATTTGTAGAACATGCACTATTTACAATATTGAATAAACCTAAGTCCACCCTAACCACGCAGAGGGCATCAGGTTATGAGATCATACTATCTGGAGCTGAACTATCAATTGTTAGATGTAGCACGGTCAACCCTGCAAGGTTCTTAGCAGAAGTAATTGAGGAAGGAGATTATGCACACGACTGTATGCAAATCACTGAAATGTACTCATGTACTAGAAAGGTTGAAGAGAACGCACTAGAAGGAGGTGAGCTCCTGTTCATTGATGGGTCATCAACTATCGATCAAAGGGATGGTATAAGGAGGACTGGGGCAGCAGTGGTAAAAATGATGGAGGTACCGGTGTGTGTGGCAATGAAATGTGTACAACTACCACAGCATTATTCTGCTCAAGCAGCAGAATTAGTTGCACTGATCTTGGCGTTGAAGGAAAGCTTTGACAAACTAGTGACCATATATTCTGACAGCGCATATGTTACGTCCACTGTCCACTCAGGGCTGTCGAAATGGAGAAGAAGAGGGTTTAGGAGAGCTGATGGCACTCCAGTGCAACATGCCCTCCTATTGGCTAAACTAATTGAAGTAATAAATGACCCCCAAGAATTAGCCTTGGTCAAATGCACCACACACACTAATGGTGAAGACCACATTTCAAAAGGGAATGCAGCAGCAGACGCACATGCGAAGTATGCTGCATATTTTGGTGAGATATGGAACCCCCCAGAGTCAGAGAGAGGGAGAGGGAGGGGAATGGCTAAGGAGATGTTGATAAGAGAAGGGTACACCCATCTCCCAGCCACACAGATAATGGAGCTACAAGCGGCTGCACCAATGGCAGAAAAAGAAATATGGGTAAAAAGAGGATGCATAATGTCACCAACTGACGCAATATGGCGCCAGGGTGACACTGGAAAGATTGTAATACCACTGGCACTATTGAACACCGCCCTGAGCCAACTACACCACCCAGCCCACACAGGCAAGGAAGTAATTGCAGCACGAATTAGGGAAGACTGGTTCTGCCCCGAGTTAAATTCTCATGTGTCAAATTTTATCAGCAATTGTCTCACATGTCAACAGTTTACGGCCGGTCACACTCTGAAGGTGATAAGAGGTACTATACCCCGGCCAGAGGGACCCTTCCAACATCTCCATATTGACTATGTTGATATGATCAACGTATGTCAAGGAAACAGGTATATGATTGTAGTAGTATGCCCATTCTCGAGGTGGATTGAAGCAGGGCCCTGTTCACACCCAGATGCATTCAGAGCAGCTAAATTCCTAGTGAGGGAGGTCTTCCCCAGGTGGGGAGTGTGCGAGGTACTGCGGTCAGATAATGGCCCACATTTCGCAAACGAAATTTTCCAGCACATCACATCCTTACTGAACATCAAGCATAAATTTGCATGTGCATACCACCCACAGGCAAACGGTATATGCAAACGCCTGAATGGCCTACTAAAGGAGGCAATTGCAAAAATACAGCAAACAACAAAGAAGAGTTGGTTGTATTGCCTTCCACTAGCCCTATTTGAGCTAAGGAATAGACCAGGTTCCGACCACCACCTCACCCCTCACAAGGTGGTTACCGGACGTCAAATGCGCCTTCCCCTAACGCCAACATCGAGAGCATTCACCGATCACGAGAATACTGCAACTGTTCTTGGTGATGAAATGTACCAATATGTGTCTTCTTTGATTACTAGTGTAGTGTTTGTGCCTCAACAGCTCGAGCGCACGCGGGGCGGGTCTAACAGCGATCAACAAGAAGACGTGGACAAAGAACTGGTAAAGGAAAGACTGTGCAAAGTTGCTAAAGGTGACCACGTACTACTCCGCAATTTCAACAGAAAGTGGAACAGCCCACGCTTCACTGGCACTCATCTGGTAGAGGAGGTATCAACGAGAGCAGTAAAGCTACAGGACAAACGTGCCTGGAATCACCTACACGACGTAAAGATCTACAAACTCCAGACCCGCCCCAGCGCCACCGACAGGGCCACTGAAAAAACAACAACAGCGTCACCAACGGAGGAAGAGACTTCTACCACAGCTAACGGCCTAAGTGTCTCCATACCCTGTCACCCCCCAGATTCCCCAGAGACAACTACTAGAAAAGAAAGGGGTGATCCCCATACCGCCCACCCCATGGTCACATGATCAAAGAGTAAAGAGACTTCCGCCAGTTGAGCCCCAAACCCTCTGCCCATTGACCCTCTACCCACTGCAGTAATAACTGAACTAAAGGACATTGTCTTGCACATATACACATGTAAACACCTGAATGTTCTCTTTCTTTTCTCTCGCACATGCAGGTACAGCGTATTATTGTACTGCTAAGAAAGTAGATAACTAACAAATTCACTGCCCAGGAGTAGATGGTACCCTCAGACGATAACTACCCAGAAGAATTGTCACACCAATTTGTATATGAAATAAAAAGGCCAACGTACCTGAAAAGAAGGATGGTACGTGTCTACTACACAGCATTCCTCTTGGCCATAGAACATTCAATGCCCCACCTCCAACCATACTTGCCTGCCCTAAGAGATAGATCGCTTAGATTGGCGTAGGAACAGCTCTTCGCCTGGGCACTGAATGACTATTTGATAGGGAGAGCTTAAAAACGACAACTAACACTAATAACAAGCATATTAAGAATTTTCAGGCGGGCAACTTTAACGTCGCAAGAATAAGCTGCCGGACTGCAGCAAGGTAAGAGCAAAATGCCGGTGAAATTAGCCTCTGTAATAAAATTGATATGGATTTTAATGATCACCGGGTTCTTGGCTGCCTCTGTATGGCAGTACAGCTATGCTATCAATATTATTGCTGTACCCAAACCTAATACACCCCCACCCCCAGCTGCAACAGGTGTTACGTCAGGTGGTACTAGTAAAATCCCACACAAGGGAAATAGAGTTAAACGCAGCACATACTCAGATAATAAAGGTATTGACAACTACATACAAGATTCAGCACACATCTCAAACAATATATGGTACCAACACATGACCCACATAGGTAAGCAGACAACAGAAGACAGCTGCTACGTTTGCTCATTGATCCCATACGCCATGAGCGCTTCTCGAACATTCGTTGCCACGGAAATAGATGAAAAGATAGCACGATGTATAATATACCTGGCACTGTTCCAGACGAAAGGAAGATTTCAAGGGGCAGTGGTGCAACTGGTGTGGAAAACACGAGATACATATCCATATGAAAACAACTTCCTCAAGACTTATTTGAGTTACCAAAAGAGCAGTTTACATGCTGAAGCATTCAGATACATAACAAGTGGTCCTGAAAAAGGAGAAACAAAGAAAGTAACACTACAGTACCTACCATGTGATTGGTACGCCACTGAAGTTCCTGGTAAAAAAGGATGTTGGGAAAAACCACTGGTGACAATAACAGGGAAGGTGTACATGAACAACAAATGGGACATAGGAGTGGTTGGCAGCAACATGGTAACAAGAGAAAATATTTCAACTATTGAGGGACACAACCATAGATGTTGGATGACTTTGGTCAAGTACGTACCCATGCTCACGTGGATGGAGAAGGATGAAGACCCAATAACAATACTGCCGCTAACTGCACCTAAGGTATGCTACCAACATAAAGGAGAGGTGGACGTGGGATACAACACCAACTGTGCAAGCGTGATGGAATTACCTGAGGGGGGAGCAGGAACAGCAGTAGTAATGGACCATTACTGGGCCTGTGGAGAAAAGGCATACCACACACTGCCCCCTCTGTGGAATGGTATATGCACAATGGTGCACGTTAATGTACCATCACTAGTGGAACCCCAGAAACATGTCAATGTGGCGAACTTCCACAAAATGGATGAAGGGAACAAGAGGAAGAAGAGATCTGTACAACCTCAGAAGGGGCCGGAGAACAAAAACAACGGCAATAATACTGTCCTGAATAGAAAGAAAAGACAAGGAGAACCTCTGACAGGAAATTACCTATGGGGAAGGTCGGAAACAGCACTCACTTCAATTCCTCCAGAACACAGACTATTCAGCAGAGCAGCAATGTTCTTCTCCTCAATAATACATCCAGGACTGCAGGCTTACGCAAACGCAAAATGGCTCCAGATAACTCAATGGGAACTAATGATGACTATTAATTCTACAGTAAATGGATTCAACGCAATAAAAGAGGAACTGCGAGCTGTGAGGATGGTAGCACTTCAGAACAGATATGTACTGGACCTCCTCACCGCAATGGAAGGAGGAGTTTGCGCAAAGATAGGACAATCATGCTGCACATTCATCCCTGCCAACGATGCTGACAATGGTACACTGACAGAAGCAGTTTCACAATTGGCCCAGATGCACTCCAAAATGATGGATGAAAGTAAAGGTGTGAAAGAGGATGAGAGCTGGTTTTCAATATTATGGTAATGGATGCCATCTTGGCTATCAGATGGACTGAAGATTATAGTTGGATGTACTAATTTGGCTGGAGCTACACTGATCATAATAAGATTTTGGAAGGTCCGGAAGGCACGCACCACAGAGAAGATGATCGAAATGGTTGGTATGCACCCCTTGATGCCAACAGATGATGGCCAGCACACAGGCACTATCATAAAAGAGAGAGAGAAGTTGCGCAACCAGATCATCACCAACCACCTGGACCCACCATCTGTGAAGCTCGAAAACCCAAGAAACCCAAGGAGCTACATAGGGAAATGGGTATACTGCACTCCTGGAGGAACCTGTGCATATATGTATTGGTCATTTGAAGACCATGTTAACCACTATGGACATTTGGGAGGAATAACTAAAATATGGAGAGTGAGAGGAGATAAAGAAAAGGATATGTTTGTGGTCGACAAGTCGACCAGAGGGGGGACTGAAGTGGGAAAATGGAACAACAGGCTCCCGCCAAACCCCTCTCGCGCTTGGCCTAGAGGATCACGGCCTAGACATCCGCCACGAGAGGAGTTTGCCTATCTACCAGACGACCAAATACCCTGGTACAGGAACATACGGATGTGCCCACCCACCTGCCAGCAGCCCGCCCTGCCCATGCCGACACCTGCGGCATGGATCAACTCGACTAAACCAACACGTCGTTAGAGATGCCATGACGACCTAGCCAACGGCCAGCACACCTGTGCAAACATGCACACCGGACACTCCCACACCAATCCACACGAAGAACATACTCAGTGCTATGACGTAGGCGACGGACACACCCACGGACGTGCATCTTTATTATTTTCCACATAGGCTCTCAAAATGCAGAAACGCAAGACGCATAATGAACTTATCTAAAAAGGCTTGCTCACGCTTCTTCTAAAACCATGTACCATAATGAAGAATATAACGAAGACACGATACTGGGGATAGAGCAATATGATACCGTAACCTAAAGCGCTGTGCACCAAACGGTTCCACCTATGCACCAGGCCCAAGTAGGCCGCAAGCAAAAGCTTCTATGAACATTAAATGAGCAAGAGCTCGGTTGCTGACCCTGCAGAATGAGCCCGGCGAAAGCACACAGCCAAGGGCACAATGTTGCAATCTCGCACACCGCAAGCCGACGCCAAGGTCGCACCTGCAAGATAAACCAGGCACACAGTGGAAAAAACAATATTAATTGTGCAGAATTCTGCCTCAGACACAGTCCCACCTCACGTGACCAAGCCAAACCTGATAGGATGCCAAGCCCAGGAGGAAGGAGACGCCTGGATCCCACGTTTCAAGACACAGGCAGATACAATTAAAAGACTCAATGGACATCTGCGACAGTAGGAGTAGTCGGCCTTCCAGCATATGAATAAATCCTCACATTGTCTGCACCTACCCATAGTGAAACATTGTTGCAAATGACAGGTGCACCACGAGCTGGGAACAGCGATGGTCCCAGACTGGGAGGCTCGCGAGTGGACCAATCAGAACATGGGGCTCTTATCACTGACGCCATTAACATTGACCAATCCTCAGGGGTCTTCATGTAACAATTTTCATGTATCAAATTGAAGGGACAACCCAAGTATATCACCTGACTGACTCTCAACCACTAACACCGTTCTCTATATGTATGCTATACTAACCCTACCACTCGAGCAACCAATCCAGAGTGGAGATAGGTTTTTTGCTAACTTTCCAAGGTGACGCAAGCAGCGCGTCATACTAAGGTAAAAAGGGCCTGCGAGCCCCACGATGGTGTGTGTGTCAGGACGGACGCGTACGATCCTTGACCCATCCCTGCCGTTTTGTTTAATAAACAGCAGAACCACCTTGCTTCTTGCGTGTGTCTCATACTCTGTTGGTTTTGGGATATACGGGAGGAGTTGGGGCCTCCCTGCCCGGAGGTCTGCGGACAGCCCGGCCGACCCCGGCAGAATTTCCCCCCGACAACATCCAAAATGCGCTTGCAAGATACTAGGCACAAAAGCATAGCCAGGTTACCCAACAACTGCTTAAGGGACACATATCTGTTTACTGGCCAACTTTTTAATAGCTGAAGGACTACTGATAAGTCCCAAACTGTATTGTAACGCCGTTCTGGAGGAACCTTAAATCTGGCACCTTGAATGAGCCTGACCACCGCTGGGTGTTCCCTCGCTGGGACGCCTTCGATCGGCAGATCACCTGCAGATATTGCTGATCTGTACACGCCAATCATGTGGAATGCTCTTCTGTCTTGTAATAGTTGCGCAGGAAAATTTAGAATCATCACTACAAGCGCTGAAATGGAATGAACACCTCTCCCTTTGCAGCAGCTAATCCATATGGCCCAAGCCGCATCGTAGCTCCTTCTAGTTGATGGAGCCCAGGATTCTGCAATAAGCTTTGCACCTTGTGGCGAAATGCCTGGAAACGCCCAACGTCTCCTGATATCCTGCATGCGATGAGCGGGAGTGTCCCTCTCATTCTCAGAGGATGATATGACCCAGCTAGGTCCGTGAGCAGTCGTTCTCTTTCTGGTAGTACTCTCAGCAGGTCTACTGCTAGTTCCATAAGAGTTGGAAACCATACTTGTGACTTCCACAGTGGTGCCACTAGTAGCAGTTCTGCTTTCTCTCTCCGACATTTCGCTAGAGCTCTGTTCAGCATCGTGAATGGGGGAAACGCGTAATGCGGGCCGCCGCGCCATTCCTGCAGGAATGCGTCCGTCCCTCGAGCATCCGGGTCCAGCCTCCAGCTAAAGTACTCTGCTGTCTGTGCGTTAAGCCGGGTTGCGAAGAGTTCTCTGTGTAGCGGCCCCCATCTCTGATTCTTCTTCTGAAATACTGCCTGATCCAGCTTCCAATCGCTGGAGTCCGTGAGGTAGCGTGAGTTCCAGTCTGCTACCACGTTCTGTGCTCCGGGCAGGCATTCCGCCATCACTGATGTCTCTGACTGCAGGCAAAAGTGCCAAAAGTCTTTCGCTAGTTCTGCTAGCATCCTGGATCTGGTGCCACCCAGTTGATTTATATAATGGACTGCCGAGATGTTGTTCGTTTTCAATAATACGCATGATTTAATTTTCCCCTTCGTGAAGGCCTTGATCGCGAAGGACCTTGCTAGTAGTTCCAAGCAGTTTATGTGGAGGCGAAGCTCCTCTTCGCTCCACTTACCCCCTGTCTGCAGATTTCCTCATCGAGCTCCCCAGCCTAGCCGGCTGGCGTCAGACTCTATGACTAGGTCTGGCAGATCTCTGAAAATGGCCCACCCATTCCAGGCATCCATATTCTTCAATCACCATTCTTGTTCGGTCACGGATTCGTTATCTAAAGGTACTAACTGATGATACCTCAAGCCCTGCTGCAAGTGTCTTATCTTTAATCTCTGCAGCGCACGATAGTGTTAGGGTCCGGGAAATATGGCTTGAATGGAGGCTGCTAGAAGCCCCAGTATCCTCGCTAACGTCCCGAGCAAAACTACTTGTTTCTGTAGACATCCTCTTATTTCTCTCTTGATGTCGCGTATTTTCTGGGCTGAGAGTTCCAGCCTGGCTTTCTTGGTGTCTAATATGAAACCTAGGAAGTCTGTGCTGGTGTGGTGTCTGACTTCTCCACATTGACTAGAAATCCTAGGGACCACAACAGATCCTGCACCCATTTTGTCTGATATAGCAGGGCCTCCCGGTTCTCGGCCAGCAGCAGGAGGTTGTCTAGGTAAATTATCAACCTTATCCCTTTCTCCCGTATTGCTGCTTCCGCCGGCTTCATCAGCTTGGTGAAAGCCCAAGGTGCTGATGCAAGCCCAAAGGGCATGGTCTTGAATTGCCAAAACCACCCCTTCCAGTGAAAAGCTAGGAAGGTCCTGAATTCCTCTAGGGCTGGGATCACCAGGTACGTGTCCTTCAGGTCTAGTCTCATCAGCCAGTCTCCTTCTCTGAGGGAGTCTTGGAGCTGGTGGATGCCCTCCATCTTGAAATGGCGGTGGACTACCCAACCGTTCAGTTTCTTGAGGTTTATGACTGGCCGTACCTTCTCTTTCCTGTGTACTAGGAACATGTTGCTCACAAAGCTGGGTGTGCTTGAACACTTCTCTATGGTGTTCTTTTGGGCGAGCTGCAGCAGCTTGTGAGCTAGCAGGCTCTGCGTGCGCTAATTGCTGCTTGTGGGGTCTGCACTCTTGTATAGGCTGTTCTATAAATTCTAGATTCAGACCTGACACGGTTTGCAACACCCATGCATCGCTGGAAAGCATGTGCCAGTTTCTCCAGAACATATAAGTTCTCCCTCCTACCGGAGGGTAATGTGTTACTCTCACCTTGTGGGATCCTTGACCTCGGCCAGAACCTCTCCTTCTGCGTCCTCTCGGGAAACGTCCTCTGGCTGGGAAGAAGGAATCCTGTTGCCTGTTTTCCCAGTATTGGGCTCTGGGATTCGGGGGTCTTCTACCTCTTTGGTTTAGACCAGCTGCGTGCCCCTGTGGCGACTGATCCCGGTAAAAACTCGGTTAGGGAAGATTTTATGGATCGAGGCTTGAGCCTTCTCCAGAGAAGTGTAGGTACCGACGAAACGGCCCATCTCCTTCCCAAAGGTTTCGCTGAACAGGAGTCCCTGGACCGTTTCTCCCGCTTCGTATGACGTGAGGTCACTGAGCTTGGGCTCAATCTTCAGCAATAAGCCTCTTCTTCGTTCTGAGGCTATGGCGCAGTTGGCATTGCGAAGTAAGCAGACTGCTCTCTGAGCCCAGCCTGCCAGTGCATCGGGATCTAATTCTTCTCCCGTGTCTCTAGCCCTCTCCGCCAGGTCCATGATCTTTGCCAGAGGACCGGCTAAGTCCAGCACCTTTTCTTGGCAACTCTTCCAAGATCTGTCGATGCCGTTACGGGGGTCTTTGCTAGTCTTGGATAAAAACGTCAGCATCTTGGGATCTAGCTCCGGGGTCTCGGCTACTTTACCTGGAAGGTCTGGTCTTGGGCACTCCGAGCAAAGGCGCTGTCGCACTTCCCTGTCTAGTGCTTTCGCAGTCTTATGGTCATGTACTGTGCAACTCTGGGTGAAGGCTGCCAGTCCGATGACCTCGGGTTCCGGATGCTGTCCAGGTCGAACATATCTTCTTCTACCTCCTCGAGGTGTTTATCCTTGCAGGCTCTTTTGCCACTGCTGGGCTTGACCTCTTCCTCCTCTCCTGTGTCTTCCTCGTCCTGGGAGGGTGGGTCACCTTCCGCCGGCTCCTCTTCCGAGCCTGGGTCTTCCTCTCCATCACATTCTTCCCCTGGAGCGGGGGTCATGAGGCTTGGCACTGCCTGACGCTGCAAAATATGATTCTCTGAGCTTTGCGAAGGTGTCGACAACCTCCGGGGCCTTATCTTTCGCCCCATCCGAAGGGCCCTGGGGTTCACAATAGGATTTCCTCTTACGGGCCTGAGTACGCCCCTTAGACCCTGCTGCAGAGGGTTTGTTGGGCGTGCGATCTGCCTTACTGCTGCTATCTTTAGGCTGGTGTAGGATTGCCTCCATGGTCTCCAGCCTCTCCTGCAGGGGTCTCACCCCGTGTGGCACGGCATCCACTAGTGAGTTTCCCAGCACCTCTTTGAAGCTGGCAGCTAAGTTCAAAGACTGCTCCTCTTCACTCCATTCAAATTCTGACATCCTGAGAGGTTGCTGTGTGCCTGTTGTACCTGAGCCAGGTGTCTGAGCACGCCCCTTCACTAGCTGGTGCTTGTAGAGAGTTCTGGTAACTACTTCTGTGTTACCTCTGTAATTTTATGGAAAGAATTATTATTATTTTTTTTATATACTCTAGGTATAGGAATTAGGTGTCAAGAGGCCCTCTGGGGCTTAGAATGTCTTTGGAGCCTGGGCGCGTGAATTTCATGGAGCTTGGCCACTCCTTGCACTTATACAGCTTGATGCTGTTGTTCATTATACAAGCGCGCTGTTTATAATATACTTGTCTGACTTGATCAGAGTTTTTTTCCTTCCCCTTGGCTCCGTGGGGTAGCTAGGACAATCACCGCTGTGCCCGGGTTTGTATGTCTGTGTTCGCTTCGTGTCGCACAGTCAGTGTGATGCGGGCTCTGACGCTTGCGCTAAGGCTCTGCCTCCCCAAGGGAGGGGGCCAGAGCAGCGCGGTGATCTCCTGCCTCTGTGAGGCCCTGGGGCCCCTGCGGGCGCAGCGCGGACCACCCCTGATGTGACGGTGATGCGGCATGGGGTGAGTGCGTCGCGGGGACCTTACTAAACCCTGTGATCCTCATCCCTAAGAGAATGTTGCACATATAGCAAATCCTTGCGCACTACGTACTGAACTTGAGGTATGCTCGTTACACTAGTATATACATAAACTCTGTCTCTTAGTCATACTAATATTGCTAAACATTGCTAACATGAAATCTTAAGTCTCTCATTAAAAACACAACCCTTAGATATACTATGTAGGGAGATGAGGTGAAAGTGTACTTTAAAAGAAGAGGAGGAGCTCAGGGACCGGAAGTGGTCATTGCTGAGCATGGAGTGAGATGGACTGCAGAGACTATGGAGATTGCAGTTCTAAAGGAAGAAAAGTCTATTGGGACATTTTCAGTGTTTGTTATTGATCTGTTGATTTGTTGAAACTGCTGAGTAGTAGTAATAAAAGAAGTTAAAGCATAATGCCCGCCTCCAGTCTTGTCATAGAATTTCGCTGCTCATTGTTGATCATGTACAGTGACATAAACAGGCTTATTTGGCTATGCAGAGATGGTGGGTCTGTAGTGAGAAGTGTCATTTCATAGGGCCCATACAGGACTCCTGTTGCAATTTACTGGTTTATGTCTTGTGGAGATTTACGACAGGTCACCTGGGCCGGTGTCCTACGATTGTTCAGGTGGGTGAACTGCTGTTCACACTTCTGATGTTTTTATCATGGGCTGCCAGGTTGAGTGGCAGGATGTGGGAGGTGCACTCTTACAGAGAGGTGTCGGCCGCTGTTGGTGGGTAGGTGAGGTGTGGTACAATCTCATATGGGTGAGGTGGGGTCATTGCCATCAGGTGGCTGGACCTTTCTGTTGTGTCAACGCTGTTCCAGGTGGTGTCCTCTCCCTGTGATCCCTCATCCCAGGTGGTACAGATTTTAAGTGTGCATCAGCATGTGCAGTTCTCTACTAGCCCTCACTGTAAGTGCCCTCGGGGACATTGTTGTGGTGGCATCATGATTTGTGTGTACTCTGTGGTGGCCTGAGTTGATACTTACTGTCTTTCAGCTTGTTGTGGCCATCAGTAATCAGGCTTCATGTCATCTGTTCATCCCCTGGCTGCTCCTTGGTGATGCGCTTCTGGGTTCCACACACATCTCGCACATGTGCTCCCTCCCCCAACACCCTTTCGGGGATGATGTGTCTGCCTCCCGACTCTTCGCTTGATGAGGCTAGTGCATTTTGTGTGCTCGGTGTCACCTCACAAGGCCGTGTTCGATTGCGTTTGCATCCCAAGGTCCAGGCACACACTGTTGAAGGTGTCCATTGTGCACTTTAGAGTGGCGGATGTTTGCCAGGGGATGGCCTATACTCCACTATACGCACAGCATGTCAGGTCAGCCAATGTGCTCAGGTTAGTCCCCCAGTGTGACATATCGGTTTCGGCGCTGGGGAGTATTTGAATTCTGTGGGACTGTACTGTAATTGTGTCAAGTTGAGTCATGCACAATTGGCCATTGTTGTGGTTGCGGCATGCAGATAACTGATCATGTATGTCATGTCATGTTAGGTGTATGTGTGATGGTATGGGTGTACACGTGGATTCTGATGCTGGATCTATTTGTGCTGATGGGCACATGTTGTTTTGAGTGCACCTGTGTGCAATGGAGTTAGTGTTGATCCCTGTGCGCTCCATGTTCATCCCATATGGGATTTTGGTGATATACAGTAGTGGTGTGGTGGAATAGTTGTATGTATCTTTGCATCGCTTGTTCGTGCAGCGTGGAGCTGAGTGTGTGGAGGCGTGCATGTTTCCTATGTATTAGCATGGTCTGATGTCTGTTTCCTTGGGTGTCTCAGACAGGTGAGTGTGTGGAAGCTGTGCCTGGCACTTGTCATCCTGTTATCATGGTCACCTCCTCATGTACGGTCAATGCTCCTTTCTGGAGGCATGCATGCTCATGTGAAGAAGCTATTGACCAGACGCTTCCTCAGTCACACCACTGTTGCACTGGACTCACCCTGGGTCAGTGACCTGGCTTGTGGCCCTGGCCTGAGGTCAGGTACTAGGTCTGCATGAACACCTTTGAGCACTGCAACATTATGCAGGATGCAACATGCATGTATGATGTTGCGCAGGACATCTGGCCTGTACAGGAGAAAACCCCCTGACTGGTCCAGGCATCTGAATCGTGACTTCAGGAGACCTATGAATAGCTCGATGATGCCCCTGTCAGCCCTCTGTGCCATTTTGGACCTTTCATACTTTGTGGTGGCTGCCCACCTGTAGGGTGTCAGGAGGTAGGGCCGCGATGGATAACCGGCATGAATGGTGTTAGTATGCATTGGGCGTTCCTTCGAGTGTCATGTTTGAGGCCTGCTAATTGGCTTTGAGTGGACCCAGTCTTGTCATGCACGTGTTGCAATGGTCATGTGCCTGTGCGCCTGTGTACGGATGTATGCGGGTGTGGTGGAAGGTGGTTGGGTTGCAGTACTTACCTATCAGTCAAATGTCCAGGTAGTGTCTGGCTTCAAACTGTGCATGCATGCTAGAAACCTGGAATAAGTGGCTGTCGTGAATGAAGCAGAGGAAATTGGAGTACACGTCCATGAACAGCCCATCGACATTGCAGACAAGTTGGGCGTTGATGGAATGCCAGCAGTGCCAGTTCCGGTACATTTGTGCTTGGTCCTCGGGAGGGCATAGTGAGACATGAGTGCAGTCAATGGCTCTGATGAAATGGGGGAATCAGTGTGCCACCTAAAATGCATGAGCCACTGTCTTTGTTCGTACTGGGACAAGAGTATATGGGCATGGCACTGGCTGCACAATGTGATGCATGCCACAACCTGGTGTAGGGAGCGTGACTGCCTTGCCTGTGATATGCCTGCAGTGATGCCACTGGTCCTCTGGAAGGAGCCAGTGGTGAAGAAGTGCAAGGCAGCCATGAGCTTCACATGTGCCCCGATGGCATGAGACCACGAAGTTGAGTGGTGTAGGGCACCATTCCACTTCTGCAACATGTCCATGATGACATTCGGACGGAAGCAAACCCTTCCATAGTCCTCTGTGTCAAACATGCTGAAGAGGGGGACCCAAGTGCAGGAAACCTGCACCCTCCGTCTCCTCCTTATCAGATGGGGTGCAGCATGGGTGCAACAACATCGTGCCATTGCTGCGCTTAGAGTGATATTGCTAAATTTCAGGAAAACGTATCCTGGAATGGGGGCGTGGTGTGCTGCTGAGTGCCATGTGATGAGTCAGAAGTGATAATCCCAAAGACCCTGGCCTAGGACCCTTCTCATATGGCCAGGGAAATGCAGCCGCTACCTGATCCTGACCCTGGTGATGGTAGTCTGCGGGAGGATCAAATGGGAGGGAACTCAGGTCAGGAGAAATGGGATAACCCTCTATCCAACTTCCCTAATGATCTTATGTTCTGAAGTGACTATTGCAAAATTGAAGGCTTTGAGGTTTAAATGAATCAGAACATTAGGGACTTGAAGTCCCATACTGCTCTAGGTACTGAGACGAGGAAGAGTGACTCAGAGGGGCAGAACTGTAGTATGCAGTTTAGTGGTTCAAATGACCCACAGCAGAACTTTTAAATATGTAAAGCCCCTTCAGGTGAAGGCCATTAGACAGCAGCAGTGGGAGGACCAAAAGCAGAAGGAAGAAGACGCCAGAGCCACTGCTGTATTTCCAGAGGGTCATGGTGCCTAGTCAGTTGCAGAAGTCGGGAATCCTACAGGCAGAGATTTCACAGTGGGAAGCAGTGCTGAGAATAGCTGTCACGTAAAAGAGGGAGAAGCTCTCTTAATTCTGTGCCCTACTCCGGAGGTTGGCGTTCACCGGAATATACGAGGAACAAGGCAGGCTCCCTTTATAGAAAGAGCAAGCAACAGAAGTGCAACCAGAGCAGTCAGGCGACCAGAGCCCGACCAGAGCCCGACGAGAGAAGAATTTAAAGTGGCAGCAGGTCGAATGGAAGCACAGGCTATGACCAGTGAGTTTGCCTTCGTTAAATAACCCCAGAGTGCTCCGCAATAGACCACTGATTCAAAATTACCTTTTTAAATTCTTTGAAGGCATCATGAAGTAAAGCACAGACAACAGATTCACTTTTCTAAAATCAATGTTTTATTTCTTACATGTCAGGATGGAGTAAGGTGGGATTTCCCTACCTGAAGAAAATAAGGATAGTCTGTTTCATAAAGTTCAACTCAAAAGTCCTCTGTATCCAAAACCTATACTTGCCCTCACAACTAAATCTATCCAATGTGTAGGGATGTCAGCAACCAAAGAAACAGTGTTCAAAATAAAGTTCTGATCTTCTTCCAGCTCCTGGCTTGCTTCCTGCTACCACTTCCCCAAGTTCAAAACAGTTCCACCAAAAGATCCCACGGTTCCTTTCTCCAAGTTCAACAAAGTTCCAGTTCGTAGTTAATTACATTTTCCCAGCTTTCAATATTGATTCAAAGTCCACTTTGTAACCTTTCAGCCTTTTCAACCAATCACTTGACTTATTCTTCTCTTTAGCCACTTTAACACTTGTTAGGCCAAACAACTTCTACCTCTGGATTTTCCTTGGTTCACTCCAAGTTGGGGATACTCAGTGTAAGCGCAGTTGTCAGACCACACGGTCCATCCATCACAGGACATGCAAACGATAAACTATGACACTTTGTAATATTCATTGATTCTCACTGGACTTCGATACCAAAACAGGATTCCTCTCTGCACCTGTGACATTAATCCATCTGTACTCCTGTTTCTCTTTGGCAGACTCTTGACTCTGCCAACACGTGACTTACACAATATACTTTGTGGTGTTTATCCCTTGTCACCTCCTTGCTTTCACACTATCCAATAGTTCTTATCAACTCTCATTACTGGTTTTCACTTAGCTTTGTACTTTCACATTGTTCATAAATGCTTTTTCCTTAGGTTCCTTTTATTTGTAAATGCACATTACTTTCTATACATTTGTGTAGTATTTTCGTATATTTTGTATAGCTTTTCTTTAGCTCAGTATTCAATAACTCATTAAGTACTTCGCAGCTTGTTCAGTTTTCAATATCGTCCATTTGGTCTCAAGTCCCATTCATTACATGCTTTCACTTGATAGGCATCTTTCTTTGCCCACACCAACCTCCTGGACCACCCCGGCATGAGTGTTCCCTCTCTGTCACTCTGCCGGGTGCTTTTGCATTCCTCTTCTGCTTTCGCTCTCTCCTTTGAGGTACCTGAAGGTGTCTCATGCACTAGTCCCCAGGGATCTGTCATACAGGGGGCCAGGACATGCTCATCACATTTGGATCTAGATCCTGGTAATGGACCAGTGCAGGAGGATCACCTCGGTGAGGGGTTTTTGGGGAGTGGGACACCGGATGGTGAGACGCAGTATCCCCTTCCTTGTAGCACCTTTACCCTATCCTACCAGGTAGGATACTTAGGAACTCAACCCCCTCTATTTCACAATACAAACACTTTCTCAAGGACAGCTTGCTTTGCGAGAAAAAGCATACTAATACCCGAGCCGTATACCTAACATGTCCCAATACAATGATCAGGCATGGTCAGGCAATTAATGACCATCATGCACACCTGAATTCCATTCCACTTCCCCACATGGATAAAAGGCAGAGCACAAGAGCACACTCTGAGCGAGGCAAAGCACAAGAGGAAAAAACAGTTCCGAGATGGTAGTGGTAATCTGAAATTTCATACACTGTTTGCTTCAGTGCTCACCATACAATGTTGCCGCTTGCAACCTTGGCTTCAACACAGACCATTCTGGTATCGGCCTCCCCAAACAAGGCTGAAGAATCTGCATTGTGTGTTGTAGGTACCTCTGGCCCTCCTGCATCGATAATAAAGGAGGGGAGAATCACCTGCTGCTGTGGTACTGTCCTTGGCTTCCACAACAAAGCAGCACCAGTGAAATCAATGCAGCCGGTGAGTTGGGGAGGCCAATACCAGAACGGTCTGTGTTGAAGCCAAGGTTTGCAGCGGCAACATTGTATGGTGAGCACTAAAGCAAACAGTGTATGAAATGCATGTGATAACCAATGCGAGTAAAATTGAACAACAGATGATTGAACTTTGAAAACAAGATGTGGTACCTTTGACAAAGTGATCCGGTATAAGTGAAAGAATGGCAAAGGATTGTGAATCGAAGTGGTCCTGAAGCGAGTCAAGCAAAATCTTGTGCACAATCGAAAGTCTTGGATGTTGATACAGCCAAGAAATGTGAAAACAAAGTAGATAAAGTTGGTCCGAGCCCTAACAAGGGAGATCAATTGAAATCTTTGGGATAAAGAAGTGAATTTAATTGGTCCAAGCCCGGCAGAGGGAGACTGATTGAACATTGTGTTAAAATGGATCTGACTCCAGCTGAAGGGGATCTGGGGTGAATTGTGAATCTCCCAAGAAATTGGATATATGGAAATCCTACAAGCATTGTGTTTAAAGGGGGTCCGAGTCCGGCTGAGGGGGATCCGAGGTGAATAGGGAATCACCTGAGAAATTGAGTATGTGTGAATTCCTAAGAGGAAAGGAACTTATTGATTGTTTGTCACATCAGGCCCTCTGAAAGAAGAGACTTTGAAAGGCAAGTCGACTCGGGCACAGAAGGCACAGAAGGGCCTGATGATAATGTTTGAACTGCACCCTTATGATCAAGAAGCCAGATTGTGTGCCAAGCTTGAGTGTGCTAAGCTTTCTGTGTGCTGAAAACGTGGGGAAAGGAAGCCAACAGCCTGAATATCATGACATATCATTTTTTGAACACTTCTTTCTTTTACATACCATTTTTTCTCACACTATTTGTATTTAGAGGTAAGGATTGGCAATACATTTTTTAGTATAGGCCCTTTTAGTTTGACAAGACACCACTAGGACTGCGTTATTATTATTTGATGGTGGTAGCTTTCTCCCATCTTTAGATTTAGGATTAGATAGGTGTTTTTTAAACCCTTTTTGAGGTTCAATAAACACCCTTGAACTGTGGTCACTTGTGTCTGTCTTACTGTTTATATCATGCCTTCCTTAGATGCAGTGTTAGGAATGGGATGTGACTCAATTGAGACAAATTGGGGAACTCTAACATTCTAGAGGCTTACTCATAGAGTCTCAGATCCCTCTATCTCCATGAAAGAATCCATAGGCTTCCATATCTGTAGCAGCAGAGAAGCTACTATCCCTCCAGGGAAAATAGGAATGATTCTCACACACTTAGATTTGATACCCCCTGTGGGGCATTATATAAGATTGGTCCCAAAATCTGGCCTGGCCTGGAAGTTCGGTCCAGATGTCCTAGCAGGTGTCATAGATCCTGACTTCCTGGGGAGACATAAAGTTTCTCCCACAGAACCATGGGAAATTTCCATTTGAAGTACATTGTGGGAACACAATTGCACAGGGAATTCTTGAAAGGGCTCTATTTCATCGTTTTAGAGAGTGTGAACCAGAAGATACTGAAAGAGGTACCTTAGGCTTTGGGGAAGCTGATGAACCTTCCACCACTAAAGCAAAAAGGGAAGAAGGACCTAGCATCCTTCCTGACCTAGCCTTCGCCAAGCGAAATAATCCAGCACTCATATAGGCTTTCCTGCAGGTGATTTCTTAAGGGGATCGATTAGAGAAGGGAAGCCTCTTTTACTGTACAGGAAGTAAACATCTACAGAAGGCCTAAGTAACTCAGTTAGTAATGCCCAAAACCCATCGGATGATCGTACTAGAGGTTGCACATTCTCATTTGGCAGGGCACACTTATGACAATCTAAGAACCAGGCGCACATCAGTGGGAGGTTTTACTGGCCAGGTATCCATGCTGATATAAAGAACTTCATTCAGACATGTGAAATATGTCATAAAACCAGTACTCATACCCCTTGCCTGCCCTTCGGAATCCTTTACTAGTAATAGAAGTTTCTTTCCAAAGGATTGAGATTGATATCATTGGACCGTTGGAAACCTCTAGACTGGGTAACAAATAAGTTCTCGTAATCATTGTTTATGCTACCAGACACCCTGAGGCAATCCCTATGCAGAAAAACACAAGCCAGCAAATTTTAAAACATCTATTACCATATTTTTCCAGGTTTCATTTTCCTAAGGAAATTCTAATGGATCAAGGATCCAATTTTATGAGCAAACTCATGGGTGAAGTCAAGGAATTTCTCCATATCTCCACCTTAAGAACCTCAGTTTACTACCCTCAAACAGACAGATTGGTAGAAAGATTCAATAAAACACTCAAAATGATCCTAAGAAAGTTGGTAGATAAGGATGGGAAGGACTGGGGCCGCATGATCTTCTGGGCCCTATTTGCAGTTAGAAAAACCCCTCAAGCATTCTCTAGATTCTCTCCTTTTCAACTACTGCATGGTAGAGAACCTAGAGATGTTGTGAGCATGCTCTGAGAGTCCTGGGAAGAAAGAGAAGAGGCACCCATTCCGCTTTTGCAAACAGCTACCAGATTGCGAGAGCATATGAACCTTGTTTGAACTCTAGTCTATACTCATATGGAAAAAGCCCAAGCACAACAAAAGTCAGCCTATGACAAAAAGGTGAACTTAAGATCATTTTCAATAGGACAAAATGTATTAGTCCTTTTACCTACCTCGGAAAACAAACTTCTCTCAAAGTGTTATGGGCCGTATGAAATATTAGAATGAACAGGGACTTGTACCTATAAGGTAAACCAACCAGACAGGAAACAAAATACCCATCTCTAGCACAGAAATCTCTTGAAAGAGTGGAAGGAAAATCCTTCTGCCGCCAATGCCACAATACTATCTTGTTTGGTACCAGAAGAAATAGATAACTTTGAATTAATTCCCCAAGAGCTATCTAGTCAACAACAAGAAGACTTAACATATTTAGTCATAACATTCCCTGATGTATTCTCTGAGAAACCAGGAAGAGTGCAAGGCACTTATCATTATATCAGAACTACAAAGGTAAAAGTGGTCCATCTGAAACCATATAGACTCCCGGAAGTCTGTAGACAGATACTGGTTGAGGAAGTGAACAAAATGCTAAGGGCAAATATTATCAAACCCTCTTCAAGCCCATGGTCCTCCCCTATAGTATTGGTCACAAAACCTGACCATTCCTGGAGGCTTTGCATAGACTTCCCACAGGTCAACATCATCTCCAACTTTGATGCCTATCCCATGCCGCGCATCGACAAATTGATGGATAAACTCGGAAACTCCACCTTCCTATCAACCCTAGACTTAATCAAGGGGTACTGGCAGATCCCTGTTCATGGACCTGATAAGAAAAAGACAGCTTTCTCAACGCCCTGGGACTATTCCAGTTCAAAGTCCTCCCTTTTGACTTTCACTGGGCCCCCTCCAGTTTCCAATGACTTATGGACAAGATATTACAGCCCAACTCCAATTTCTAAGGGGCATATATTGACGATATAGTCATTTAATGTAAAACTTGGGAAGACCATCTTTTCCATCTCTTTACTGTTATGAGAGCCCTCAGGGAAGCGGCCTAACTGCTAATCCATCCAAATGCAAGCTGGCTCAATCAGAGGTGAAATGCCTATGCTTCTTTGTAGGGAATGGTAGTGTCCAACCTCAGCACGAAAAAGTGAAAGCTTTTCTAGATACCCCATGCCTTAAACTAAGGGAGACCTCAGAGCATTCCTAGGGTTAATTGGTTATTACTGTAGGTTTATCCCTAACTTCTCAAACAGGACAGCGAGGCTGACCGACAAATTAAAGAACGCCGAACCCCAGAAAATTAATTGGACTGATGAGGATGATGGATGTTACAACAACCTAAAAAAAACCCTGTGCCAGAACTCGATCCTAAAGGTAGTAGGTTTCTCAAAGGAGTTTGTGTTGCAAACAGACACCTCTCTTACAGGGCTAGGAGCAGTCTTGTCACAAATGTGTGATGGATTGGAACACCCTATTGTATTCACTAGTCGCAAACTCTTCCCAATTGCAAAACATTACTCTGTGCTGGAATTAGAGGCCCTTGCCATCAAGTGGGCCATCACCCACCTTAGATACTACCTTCTAGGAAGGAAGTTCACACTTCACACTTGTCACGGATCATTCTTCATTAGTATTGATTAGTCTGTGAAAAGATTCTAACCCTCGAGTCAGCGATGGTTCTTGGACCTGCAACCCTACTGTTTCACTGTGAAGCACCGAAAATGCAAGGACCAAGGAAACGTAGATTTCCCCAGTTTCCTTGTGAAACAGATGCAGCTACATTGCATAGGGGAAGGGCATTTGAGAAACCTGAAGGTGTCTCACCCACTAGTCCCCGGGGATATATCATCCAGGTGGCCAGGACACGGCCATCGCATTTGGATCCAGTTCCTGGGGATGGACCAATGTGGGAGGATGACCTGGGTGAGGGGTCTTCGGGGATTGGAGTGGGACACTGGATGGTGAGACGCAGTATCCGCTTCCCTGTAACACCTTTACCCCATCCTACCTGGTAGGATTCTTAAGAACTCACCCCCCCCCTTTCAGAACACAACCACTTTCTCATGGACAGCTCGCTATGAGAGAAAATGGACTAACGTTCGAGCTGTATACCTAACATGTCCTAATACAATGGTCAGACAGGGTCAGGCAATTACTGACCATCACGCACACCTGGCTTCCTTTACACTTCCCACATGGATAAAAGTCGGAGCACACTCTGAGTGAGGCAAAGCACAAAAGGAAACAGCAGTTCCAAGATTGCAGTTTAACATGAGGGGAAAGACAATGAAACAGAAGGGGATTGCGAGGAGGGAACTGCCCTTGACCTTTTCGACAAAGAACCGTTAGTTTCAGGAAGCCTCGAGAACAGAAAGTGTAAGACCAGGAAACGAGGCTGAAGACTCCTGCATTGTGCTTTGGAGGTACCTGGTGCCCTCCTGCATCGACAATCAAAGCAGGGAGAATCACCTGCTGCCTTGGTACTGTCCTTGGCTCCCACAACAAAGCAGCACCACTGAAATCAACAGAGCTGGTGAGTTGGGGAGGCCGATACCAGACCGGTTTGTGTTTAAGCTAAGGTTCCAAGCAGTAGCATTGTATGGTGAGCGATGAAGCGAACAGTGTATGAAGCGCATGTTATAACCAATGCTAGTAAAATTGAGCAACAGATGATTGATTGAACTTTGAAAACAAGATACAGTACCTTTGACAAAGTGGTCCGGCACCGCGTGCATGCTCATTCGAAAGTATCCAACTAAGAGTTGACAAAAGTGAAAGAGTGACAAAGGATTGTAAATCGAAGTGGTCCTGCAGTAGGTCAAGCAGAATCCTGTGCACAATCGAAAGTTTTCATTGTTGTTACTACCAAGAAATTTGAAAACAAAGTAGATAGAGTTAGTCTGAGCCTGAATGAGAGAGATCAATCGAAAACTTTGGGATAAAGCGAGTTTATGTTAAAGTGAAGTTAATTGCTCTGAGCCCAGCAGAGGAAGACTAATTGACCTTTGTGTTAAAACTGATCTGATTCCTGCTGAGGGGGATCTGGGGTGAACCGTGAATTACCTGAGAAATTTGATACAGCAAAGTACTACAAGCATTGTTTTTAAAAAGGGATTTGAGCCCGGCTGGGGGGGATCCAAGGTGAATAAGGAATCACCTGAGAAATTGAGCATGTGTGAAAACCTAAGAGCAAAAGGAACTTATTGTTTCTTTGATTTATTATTATTATTATTATTATTATTATTATTATTATTATTATTATTATTATTATTATTATTATTATTATTATTTGTAGCATCAGACCCTCTGAAAGAATAGACTTTGAAAGGCAAAGAGACTTGGGCACAGAAGGCCCTGATGCAAATGTTTGAACTGCACCCTCTTGCTAAAAAAGCCATATACGGTGCCAAGCTCAAGTGTGCCGTCTTGTCCTATGCTGAAAACGTGGGGAAGGGAGGCCAACGGCCTGAAAATCCTGACATATAATTTTTTGAACACTTCTTTCTTTTACATAACATAATTTCCCACACTAGTTGAATTTAGAGGTTAGGGTTGGCAATCGGTTTTTTAGTATAGTCCCTTTTATTTTGATAAGACACCACTAGGACTGCATTATTATAATTTGATGGTCGTTGCTTGCTCCCATCTTTAGGTTTACGATTAGATAGGTGTTTTTCAAATCCTTTTTGAAGTTAAATAAACACCCTTCAACTGTGGTCACTTGTGTCTTTCTTACTGTTGATACCATGCCTTGCTTACACTCGCATCTCTCGTCTCTATCAAACCTTCTTGCTGCTTCCTGTGGCATTGTGGATGCTTATGTCTCCCCCGAATCCAGCTGGGAACACGCGGGTCAGGGCTCTTCAGCGCTCTCAACCCTCTCACTGCCTGCTCTGGCCGTGGCGTCTTTCTTGCTCTCCTGCAGCTGTCTGCATACTTTTCACCAGTCCCTCTCCAGCCTGCTCCACATCGTCCTCGCTTCCCAGCTGGTTCCCTTTCTCCAGGCTGGTCTTTCCTTTTTATATGCACCTGTAGCCTCTCAAGTGCCTGCAGGTGCAAGTCTTTGGCCTGACCCTAATTCCTTCTGTCAATGGGACATGCCTGACCATTATAGTGATGTTCCACAAGTCCTCTTCCTCGTCCCAGTCCAAGATAGAAGTGTGCATTAGTCCTAGTTGCCTCTTCCCTGTCCCAGTCTTAAAGGGATATGAATGTGAGACAGTTGAAGTGTGTGACAGTGGGAAAGATTGGTAATAACCTATAAAGGTTGAGTGAGGATAAGATGTATTTTGAAAGTTTGTTGATTTATCCAGAGGAAGGAAATGTGGGTCTAGCCTGCCCATATAAGGAGGTGTTCTCATTATTGTTCTCTTCCTTGTCACTCTATATGGATGATGTACCTGAGGATTATTTTTCAAGGAAGAAATGGAGGGGGTTTTAAAGTACCCTATAAAGGCTTCAGGCACTGAAGGTTCATTGTGAAATGGAAACGGGGGATACCGTGCCTCACCGAAGGACACCCTCCTTCCATTCCCCAAATCTCCTCCACCCAGGTGATCCTCCCTCGCATATTCACCACCAGGGTTGGGATCCAAAAGTGATAGCCTTTCCCTGGCCACCTCAGCAGAGGATATTGCGGAGAAGGAAGTGAGGATGCCTTCAGGTTTCTCACAATACTGAACTTAGGAATTAAAGCATTTTGGGCGTTGTGTTTATATTGAGAGAGATCAGGTGGAGAAATGCTGTAACCACCATTGCCAAAGTAAAGAGGGGATGATATTTGAACAAAGCAAATGTAATCTACAAAAAGGGAGATTACTTAAAGAGAAAGATGATACCCAGCAGTGCCTAAGCCAAGGAAAGGCAATTATAAATACAAGGGGATACAGCTTATGTAATGAGAGAAACGTGAAAAAGAAACCTTACCAACAGCTAAATGGTTTTGTAGAAGGAACCCAAAGGCAGCAGGGGATAAGCCCTTATTTTAGAAATCATTCAGGGATGAGAGAAATTTAACCTGCATTTAATGTGGCAAACAAATCAATGGAACAAACAGGGTCAATGTGCATTACACCCTTATGCAAGAAAGTTGTGAACTCCAATGTTGTTGAAAGTCAAAGAATTTTCTAAGAAGCAGTTTTCTATTATTAACTTTCTACATTGAGGATCTATGTGTGAAAAATCTAGAGCAAGCCCAACCACAGAGTATTTGTGGTAGTGCTAGGAGTTTTTATCCTGGCAGGCAAGTATACCAGGACAGGAACTTGTAGTATTTAGTCTTGGCAGGTTAGTGGACCAGGAAGAAGATAAATAAAGTACTGCAGTGGGGTTGAAGGTTGTGGTAGAAAGAAAGTGACAAGACCACTAATGTGTTATGATGAACTGTGCTAAAACCAATGTAATAAAACCTTACTGTTTATGAAGAATACATGTAAAAGTGGTTATCCTTTAAAGAAGAGGAATTATATTGAAGACTGACTGAAAATGTGAAGAAAACGTCATTTGGGTTAATTAAGCAAGAGCGTGTCAAAACTTTGACAAATATTTTGAAGAGTGATAACTCCTCTTTAGCAATAAGGCAATCCAAATGCCAAGTGGAAGACTTGTGGAGTGAAAATATCTTTGTGTTGTATTTCTAACAGAACTTGGCTATAGAAAAGGACTTTCTTGATTTGAACTTTGTTTAGAAAATCCTGAATTAATCCTGGGGAAGAGGATCTGACTCTGGTTTCAAGGTGACATAGTTAAAAAGTTTATGTTTGAATATAACTGCTATTTTACAGAGTTTGAATGGTTATATGATACCGGTACGATTTTGTTTTATGCATAAGTGTGAGGGACAGGTATCTTTTGATATTATAGTGTTTTTCTTTATTCTTAGTTTGAAAGGTAGTGAGAAAATTGTTCTTGTCCGTCTCACATTTTCTGACACCTCAAAACCCTTATTTCGAAGGGATTGTGTCCACCGACGTATTCCTCATCTTAGATATCTCCTTCCAGCTCGGCTGGCCTCGGAAAATTTTTCTCTCTAGAGGGCGCTGCGCGTCGACGTCCTTCGAGTCGATGTCCCTCGACAGCCGCCGTATCGACGCCGACGTCATCCTGGCTATAAAGGCCGCACGCAGCGCCCGTTGCTTAGTTCCGTTTTTCCGCGCGTACTCAGTGCCTCGGAATACCGTTGCTCAGTTTTGTCAAGTTAAACCTATTTACCTCAAGTTATTCGATCCGTACTCGATGGCTTCTTCATCAGAACCGACAACTCCTCGATCCGGCTTCAAAAAATGCCGAGATTGTGGGAAAAAGATGTCGCTGACTGACCCTCACAGAGTTTGTCTGTGGTGTTTGGGAGCTGAACACCATTGTTCGGAGTGCGAGGACTGTATGTCCATGACAGCTAAGGCCCTGAAGGAGCGTAGGGGTAAGCTGGAGAAAGGTAGACTTTTAAAGCTTCTTCTTCGTCGACGAAGTCGAGACATTCGTCTCCTCGTCACCATTCGCGCTCCAGATCTCGGAGTGGGTCTCATCACTCCTCGAGATCGAAGCACTCGAAGAGGAGACATCGAAGATCCCCTTCTCCGTCTTCCTCTTCCTCTGTTTCGCCAAAGAGAATCCTGTGCCCCACGAAACATAGTTCCAGGCTGAATGGGAGGAATTCCACAAAAATATGATGAGCGTCTTCGAGAAAGCGGCCTCGACCCCCTCGACGACTGCCGAGAGCGATGCTCTGGTCGAAAGACCCGAAGGTAAAAAACGCTGCGAGTCGCAGTACCCGGCGAAGGAAACCTCTCGAGCGCGTCACGAACCCTCGAGCAGGACTATGACCTCCAAACCTTCCTCGAAGGTTCCGTCGACGCCGTCGACAAAAGTTCCGTCGACGTCGAGGTCCATGTCTTCGACGCCGTTGTCGAAGGGATCTTCGACACACGAGTCTGTCGACTCGATGCCAGCGTCGACACCGTTGTCGACGCCAAGAAAAGTCACGGTTACGACACACCCAGTGTCTATCCCCAGGTCCTCGACGTCGATGGCTTCGAGATTGTCGAGTAGAATCCCAATTCTGTCGAAGTCTTCGAGGCCTCCGCCTTTGTTTTCGACACCACGCTCGAAGCCTTCGACGTCGGCGTCGACGACATCGACGTTTTCGAGGCCGATTATGACAAGTTCGGCACCCTCGACCTTGGAAATGGGGTTTACACCCTTTATGAGTTCAGAACAATTGAGAACTATGTCCTCAATATTGGAAGAGGGTGAATTGTCTGAACAGGAAGACACATTTGAGTTGCAGGGATCTTTAACCCCAATTAGAGAGGAATTTTCCTCTGACGAACGCAGGTTAAAGGATCTTCATGATTCCTTACATGAGGCAAGTGGGTTAGACACCTCCCCTGAGGTGGAGTCTGCTAGGCCAGACCCAGGGGAACATGCTGAAACCCCCTATAGAGCCTTAATGGCCAGGATCACAGAGTTTATGGGGTGGTCTGCACCTTCACAATCTTTCCAACAAGATGACCTCACGGATATTCTTGACAAAGGCCCACAGGAGGATCCTGTGGTGCCTTTTCATAAAGCTCTTCAGAGGAAGATCATGACAAACTGGGAAACCCCAGATGTTGTACCAGCAGTAAATAAAAAACTGTCTACAAAGTACAGGGTATCCTCTACAGACCCGGAGTTTTTGTCTAAACACCCATCCCCAGAAAGTCTGGTGGTACAGGCAGCATCCTCTACCGATGTCAAGACGGCTTATCCTACCGTCCCACAGGACAGGGACGATAAAAAATACGATGCTATGGCAAAGAAAGTCTTTTCAGCATGTAGCATGGCGTTAAAATCTGTTAATGCTACTTGCACCCTTGCTAGATTCAGCCATACACTTTGGGAGTGTGCTTCTACAGCGGCTGACTGCATCCCGGAGGGAGAAGAAAGGGATGCGTTCCTGAATATTATACAGGACGGTAAAGACGCTATGTGCGAATCCCTCCAGACGGGCATTGATTCGGCTGACAGTATCAGCAGAGCAATGGCGGCAAGTACATCAACCAGGAGATTCGCTTGGTTGAGAAAGTCTGGTTTTGCCCCAGATGTGCGAGCCAGGCTCTTGAACATGCCATTCGATGGCTCTTCTTTGTTCGGGAAAAAGGCGGATGACAGTTTAGAGAAACTGCAAACTTCAAAAGCAGCAGCAAAATCCCTAGGAGCTGCAATCCGTCAGACTCCTTTTCGTCCCACAGGAACCTCTGCGAGGGGCAAGTCCTTTCGCTTCTACTGCGCATTCGGAAGAGGTAGAGGACGACTGGCTCAAAGGGGACAAAGAAGAACTACCTGAGGTGGACGAGGTAGATATTCAAAAGCCGCAGCAACAGCAGGTGCCTCTTTACCATCGGCATCTGCATCAGCCGCCCCAAAACCACTCTGAGGACTTCCCTCACAGGACACCTGTAGGAGGCAGGTTGACTCAACATCTGGCAGTATGGCAGGCTATCACGTCAGATGCTTGGGCATTGGAAACAGTTGCCCAAGGTTACTGCCTACCTTTCCTACGTATACCTCAGAGTCATCCACCGGGGATCAGCTCTCAGAAAGCTCCAGATCCGCTCCTCTTGCAGGAAATTTTAGACCTGCTAGAGAAAGGTGCCATAGAACCGGTACCTGTAGCGGAGAGGAACAAGGGCTGGTACTCCCCTTACTTTCTCATTCCGAAGAAAGACGGAGGACTGAGACCCATCTTGGACTTGCGAGAATTGAACAAATTCCTCAGGAAAGACAAATTCAAGATGGTCACTCTTTCTCAGATCCTGCAGGCCCTTCAGTTCCAGGACTGGTTGGTATCTCTGGTCCTTCAGGACGCTTATTTCCATGTGCCTATCCATCTCAAACACAGGAAATACCTGAGGTTCGCAGATTGGCAACTCTCACTATCAATTTCGAGTGCTGCCATTTGGGCTGACCTCCGCCCCGAGGGTCTTCACCAAGTTAATGTCGGTAGTGGCGGCAAGTCTAAGGAGGGAAGGGATTCACGTCTACCCCTACCTGGACGATTGGTTGATCAGGGCTGTTTCTTCGGAACAAGCTCAGATCCAGCTAAATCACGTGTGCCACTTCCTTCACAGACTGGGCTTCTCCCTCAATTTAAAGAAGTCACAAATGATACCATCGCAGAGACTCCAGTTCATAGGAGCGATCCTGGACACTTCCCTGGGAAAAGCCTCGCCACCAGAGGTGAGGGCTCTAGATATTCTACAGATGGTTACCAAGTTCCAACATGCCCAACGTCTCCCAGCCTTCGACTTTTTGAGGTTGCTAGGCCTCATGGCATCCTGCATTTTCCTAGTGCCAGAGGCTCGCCTGAGAATGAGATCCCTCCAGTGGGCACTGAGGACTCAGTGGTCACAATTCTCAGGGAGAATGACAGATCTTCTTCAGGTTCCCGACAGAGTAGCTCGAGACCTTCAGTGGTGGGCCTGTCAGGGGAACATTCTGAAAGGAGAACAGTTTTGGCAACCCTGGCCGGAGATAACAGTAGTCATGGATGCCTCACTCACGGGGTGGGGAGCCCACGCCAACGACTTGACCATCAGCGGTCGTTGGTCTCCATCGGAGTCCAGACTACATATCAACCTGTTAGAGCTGAGAGCCATCAGACTTGCGCTGAAGGCGTTCCTGCCAGCTGTACAAGGGAAGAACGTCCTGATAATGACGGACAACACGGTGGCCATGCATTACCTCAACAAAAGAGGAGGCGTAGGATCACTACCCCTGTGCAGAGAGGCGATGCAGCTCTGGTTTTGGGCAATCCAAGAATGAATCTCTCTATCGGCAGTTCACCTAGCCGGAGAGAAGAACTTGACAGCGGACGCTCTGAGCAGGCAGAGCACAGTCTCCCACGAGTGGGAGCTAGCTCAGGAAGTCCTTCAAGAGATCTTCGCCCTTTGGGGAACCCCTCAGGTAGATCTGTTCGCCACCAGCCTCAACAGGAAATGCGACCTGTTCTGCTCAAGGGAATTTCCCCAGAGAGGAGCTATGGGAGACGCGTTCATAGTGGACTGGGAGTTTCCGCTTCTGTACGCGTTCCCACCGGCCCCTGTCATTCCTCAAATGATCAGGAGGTTGAGAAGATTCCGGAGAACCATGATCCTAATTGCCCCGGATTGGGCCAGGAGAACGTGGTACCCGGACCTTCTAGACTTGTCCATCTGCCCTCCAATTCGACTTCCACTCAGAAAGAACCTGCTCTCACAGAAGGGAGGTCAGGTTCTCCATCCAGACATCAAAACCCTCAACCTTCACGCTTGGCTTCTGAAAGGCCGAGGTACAAGGGTTGGGACCTCCCTGATGATGTCCTGGAGGTGTTGCTTTCGGCAAGGAGGCCAGCAACAAAGTCTTTATACCGCTGCCGTTGGAACAAATTTTGCAGCTGGTGTAGAGAACAGAATATCGACCCTTTTTCATGTGGCACACCAATGGTCTTGTCATTCCTACTATATTTGGCAAATTCAGGCCTTCAAGTTGGCACCATTAAGGGCTATCTCGCAGCGCTATCCATCTTTAAGCGCACTGCGGAAGAACCATCCTATTTCAAGTTACCCTTGGTAATACAATTTCTTAAGGGGTTAACCAATGTTTATCCCCCAAGACCATTCCAAGTTCCCCTATGGGATTTAAACTTAGTCCTAACTTTCCTGATGGGCACACCTTTCGAACCACTCCATTCTTGTTCGTTAAGATTCCTTACCCTTAAAACTGTTTTATTAATAGCACTTACATCTGCTAGAAGGGTGAGCGAATTACAAGCTCTTTCTTGTAAACCCCCTCACACTATCTTTCACAAAGACAAAGTTGTCCTGCAAGTGAAGCCTAATTTCCTCCCAAAGGTGGTTTCTGAATTCCATATCACTCAGAAGATTACCCTACCATCTTTCTATCCTCCTCCTCACCCGGGGAAAGAGGAAGAGAGGTTACACAGGCTAGACCCTAGAAGTGCTTTAAGTTTTTACATCAGTAGACTAGCCAGGATAAGACAGGCAGACCAGCTGTTTGTAGGTTACACAGGTCACAAGCTGGGGTTACCAATAACTAAGCAGACCATTTCCAGATGGATCATCCTAGCCATTCTGGAATGTTATAAATTGCCAGGAAAAGAGCCCCCTCAAAACCTTAGGGCTCATTCGACCAGAGGTATTGCAGCTTCATCGGCCCTCAAAAGAGGTGTGCCGGTAAAAGACATCTGTGCGGCCGCTACATGGTCGTCTGTCCATACCTTTACACGATTTTACAATTTAGATTCCTCCTCCAGTCAAGAGACTAGGTTTGGAAGGGCTGTACTGCATTCTATTCATCAATAGAAGACAGCATGAAGTCAGTACTCCCTCCTCCAATAATAGAATACTGCTATGGGAGCATATCTAAGATGAGGACTACGTCGGAGGACACAATCCCTTCGAAGAACAAGTTACTTCTTACCTTGTAACGTTCTTTCGACGGGATGTTCCTCCGACGTATTTCTCATCGACCCTCCCATCCATCCCCGCAGTTCTACTTCCCTTGTTGTTGCAGCTTACGCTCCTTCAGGGTGATTAGTTTAGTCCAGAAAGCAGATTTGTGGGCTACAAAACGGAACTGAGCAACGGGCGCTGCGTGCGACCTTTATAGCCAGGATGACGTCAGCGTCGATACGGCGGCTGTCGAGGGACATCGACTCGAAGGACGTCGACGCGCAGCGCCCTCTAGAGAGAAACATTTTCAGAGGCCAGCAGAGCTGGAAGGAGATATCTAAGATGAGGAATACGTCGGAGGAACATCCCGTCGAAAGAACGTTACAAGGTAAGAAGTAACTTGTTCATCTGGACATGTGGCATCATGCTGTGCGTGCTGATGTGCATTGTTACTGTGGTGGTTAGTTTGCTCTTGTTTGTGTTTGATCATCTCCATCTGTTTGTATGTGGGGTTCAGGTGTGCCTTGTTTGCTGGCATTGTGTGTGTGCTTTGCATGGAGGTGCTGTTCCTTTTTCGCTATGTTTGTGTTGGTAGCACGTATGATGTGGCAGTATGTGTGTTTTCTGTGTTCTGTGTGTTCTGTGGTGTTTTACGAAACTTGCGTTGGGTTTTGTGTGTGCAGTCTCCTCTCTTCTGGCTTAGTGTTGATTGTGGATGTTGTGTTTTTTCTGCTAATTGTGTAAGTGATTTCAACCCAGCACTCCACCTAAGTCAATGCCTAGCATGTGATGCCCAGCTGGAACCCTTAATTATATATATTTTTATGTCTAAAGTTCTTTTATTTCTGAATGATGTACCCTTATATCACGCCCCTCTCTTTGAATCCCCCCCCCCTGTCTCACTGAACCAAGAAGAAGGTTGTTTTGCAAAGTTAAAAGATGTATTTGATGGATTTGAACAAGATATATATATATATATATATCAGTGAAAACAACTTTGTTAAAGGGACGTTATGGTTAAGTTGCGCTACTAAAAACCTATGAAATTCAGTGAAAAAACTTTGTTAAAGGGACATTATGCTTCCAAGTAAAACCGAAAAACCCTTGAAATTCGCCAGTTAAGGTAAGCTAAGCAACCATAACTCGCGCCATCAACGTGCACTGCTAAGACTAACACCCAGGACATCAAAGATGACATCTCAAATGTCATTGATGACATCACTGATGTGAGCATCATAATTCAAACAGTACATCCATTTCAAGCAATAATACGCCTTCAACCAAAAACAGCAAAATTACCTCCCTCTGAATTGGTAAAAGGCATTCGTGGAAAAGTAGTTTATTTACCATTAAATCTAAAAGAAAATGTGCATACTCTAGGAGTGCAACGTCCAATGCAGCAATCTTTAATTATATTAGTAAATGGAGTACCTAGAGTACCTACAAAAGACAAAACAATATGGCAACAGCTGGTAGATTTATATAAAGTTAGACAAGCCTTCCAATATCTTAAAGAGAATAATGAATATTACAAAGAAATTAATATTGAAGAAAACTTGAAAGATACAACTGAAATAATTCAAGAAACACAAGAAGCTGGTCAATTTGACCTACTAGATCCTGCTACAATATCAAATACTTTAGACCATTATACAATTCATCCTTTGCACTGTAATGACACCGTACAAGATGTACTGGAAACTTACCAAATGCGTCAAACAAAAGGATCGCCAATCAGTATATGGGAAAAAAGTATAGAAGCACGTGCTTTTCCTCTACTCTTTCCTACTGGCAAAGGAGGAAGGTATGATGATAGACCTATTCAAATATCAGCTTCAGAATACCGCTCATTACGGATGTATTCTGAAGATCCCAGATTTAGACAAAATGTGGAATACATATTCCACCTACTCTTTGAAAGTGAACTAGCAACTTTATGTTACGGAGTTACACACATATTAAAATCAGGATCACACTTTCAAAATATGACAGCTACACAATTATTAGAGAAAGTACAACAAAAGGAAGAGGTTTTACAATCAAATATTACAAATCTATTAGCAAATATGCGTGGTACTAAAGAGTACTGGTTTCGACGTCATGGAGATGTACGTTGTATGATCAGAAACTTTGGCCCACCCACTTGGTTTGTTACATTAAGTTGTGCAGAATATGCATGGGAAGATTTACATGATTTCCTACGCATATCAAATAAAAACAAAACAAACATAGATATTCTAACACCTGGAGAACTTTGTTCTTTGGATCCTGTTAATGTTTCAAGATATTTTCACCATCACTTCATTGCTATGCTACATTTTATTTGTAATAAAACTGTTCCTCCCCTTGGAGAAGTGCAACACTTCTTTTGGAGAAAAGAATACCAAGCCAGAGGAGCACCACATATCCACATGCTTTTATGGATTAAAGACGCTCCTAAATTTTGTCAAGAAAGTGATGCCACTGTTTTACAGTTTATTGAAAAATATGTCACTTGTGAAATTCCATCAGAAGCCACAAATAGTGATCTTCGTGCACAAATTTTACAATTTCAAAGACACAAATGTGGAAAATATTGTCGTCGCAAATACAAAAACAAAGGCAAATACTACACCAAATGCCGATTTGGTTTCCCTAGACCAGTTACAAATACAGGTCAAGTAAACAACCTCATGTCTTCAGTTAGACATAGTGTTAAAGGTAAGTCACCTAAAAATACATATTACATAAAAAGAAAAGAAGAAGAAAAATATATCAATGATTATAATGCAATCATTGCCCACTTATGGAATGCAAACATAGATGTGCAGTACATTGCAGACAATTCTACTGCAGTTGCACGATATGTCACAGCATACTTAACTAAAGCAGAAAAGACAGAGCTCCAAGACCTCTGGAATGACCTGTCATCAGATAAAACAGTATCTCAGAAATTATACAGCTTGGGCATAAAAATGCTCACCCATAGAGAATGTGGATCTTATGAAGCAGCTGATTGTTTAATGGTACTTCATTGTATGGTAAATCTGAAAATATAGTATGGCTAAGTCTTGGTCCAGCTAAATCTAGAAAAAGAGTTCTAAAATCATATGAAGATATAGAAACAATAGCCAAACATGATCCCAACAGCCAAGACATTTTAAAAAACAATTTATTGAACACATACTACCCAAACAGAAGTAATACTTTGGAAAACATGTGTCAATACCAAATAGCCCAAAACTACACATACAAAAATAATATGAAACCTGATGAAAAAAAAGGTAAATATAGAGTGACAGACTGTGAAGGTAGCTTAGTTAAACTCACTAAACCAAATTTAATTAATCATATCAAATTGTCATTGAAGACTCCTCAACATAAAGAAGTATATTACATGTCCCTGCTACAACTCTTCAAACCATGGAGAAAAGAAGAACAATTACTAGATAACTATGACTCATATGAGGATGCTTTCAAAGCAAATGAAAGCACTATAACTGATGTAAACTTTACACAGTACAAAACAATGTTGCACAATGAACAGCAACATGAAGAAGAACTCCAAGCCCAACTAGATAAGGATACTCCTGACAGTAGTCAACCTTCTGTAACAGGAAGCCAAGAACCACTGGGAGAACCACTAATAACAAATGAGGCAGAATTAGCTATGATAGAAGTAGAAAACACCATGTGTCAGTATGAAGATAAGGAAGACTTAACTATACTACAATCAAAACTAAACAATGAGCAAAGTAGCATTTTTCAACAAGTAACAAAACAAATTGCACATTGTGTAAAACATGAAAATAAAGAATGTTCCTGCCATAATTATAAACCTATACTACTGTACGTCAGTGGTGAAGCTGGTTCTGGCAAAACATTCCTAATCAAAATCATTACTAAGTTCCTTCAACAATTGACAAACAACAAACTGTCAGCTGTTGTCACTGCCCCCACAGGTTTAGCTGCCTACAACATAGGTGGTGTTACATTACACTGATTACTACTATTACCAGTAGAACACCAGAACAAATTAGACTATTACAAACGTTCTGCAGAAGCTGCAATGGAATTACGCAGAGTATTGAAACAAATGAAAATGCTACTAATAGATGAAGTGAGCATGGTCTTCAACCAGATGTTAGCTCTGATTCACCTCAGATTACAAGAAGTACTCAAAACAGACTATGAAGAGCTCTTTGCAGGAAAACACATTATTGTTTTTGGAGATCTGCTTCAATTAACACCAGTAAAAGGTGAACTTTTTTTTAAAAACATTAGGGCACAAACTCTGCCGTAAAACTGTTGGCAGCATTGGAAATGTCAACCTTTGGCAACATTTCCAATACAGAGAATTAACAGAAAACATGCGCCAATCTGCAGATCTAACTTATGCCAACATTTTAAAAAGTTTGAGAGTTGGTATACTTTCTAAAGAAGCAGAAGCAACATAGAAAACCTGGCACGTTAATGCACTTTATGGCGATAATGCATGTGCTACAGATGTTATGGAACAATTAGCCCACAAAAATGTCAATTGTATGGCCTTAATGCCAACTCTTGCAAGCTGTCTCAAATTCAATGAAATAATGTTAAGTAAAGAAATACAACCAATAATGGAAATTAGCGCCACAGACAAACTAGATGTACATGGTATGACACTACCCATGTGTGACCAAGCCACAACAAGACTAAATAATTTAGAAAAATCAATCTCAAACACAGCAGGCTTAGATGTTAAAATTATCCTTAAATTGCAGAGTAATGCTTAAACGTAACCTTGACGTGGACCAATGACTAGTTAATGGAGCACTGGGTACAGTTGTTGGCTTTCAAACATACCCACGTGACAACAAAATTCAGTTTGTCAATATACTCTTTGACAAACTTTCAGAAGTAAAACGGATAGGACACTCAACAGCTAGATTCCTTCTCTTCAAAGATATGTATGTACGCAGAGAACAATTTTCTCTAACTCTTGTATACGCAGTCAAGATTCATAAATCACAAGGTCTTATCCTAGACAAAGCAATGATAAATATTGGTAACACAGTCTTTAAAGAAGCCATGAGCTACATAGCACTATCACGCTTACGTACACTTGACGGTATATTTCTAATCAACTTTGATGCAAGTAAAGTAAATGCTGATATTCCTTGCATTTTAGAATATAATAGACTTCGCTCACTATACACTCCCCATCTAAACACATATTCTGTTCCACAAAAACTAAAACGTTGTAAAAGAAAACTAAATCAAACAGAAATGCAACAGGATGTCACTGCAAATCCTCCAAAGAGAGTAAAAGAAACTAATACTTCATCAAGTACCACAAACAAAAAAGAATCAATTCGAGAAAGTAAACCAGGTACTTCTTTAAAGAAGGAAGACAAACTCCAAAAAAAGCAGTTAGATACAGAACTACCTGGACCATTTAAATTCTCAAATATAGTTGGTGTAAGTTGCTATGCAAATGTAGCAATGAATATTCTATTTCAATTACCACCAATTGTTGACAACATTTACTTTCACAGTACAGACCCTTTGTGTTTGCAAATGTTAGTACTTCACAGAAATGCAGCAAACAATCCTGACAACACATATAGTGTTTTTGGAATAAGACGACAATTGGACTACTGTGCTGGAATGGTGAAATTCACTATAAACTCACAGGAAGATCCACAAGAATTTCTAATGTACTTACTATTAGTACTGGAAAACAAAAACATACCTATAAATGAAATCTTCCAGATTTCATACATGTGGAAACATACATGCACTCTGTGCAACAATGTGACACAAGAAGAAATTCCCAATGAACGCTTCATATATATATCAATACCAAATTGTGAATCCATTCCATTTCAGCAACTTGTACAAAATGCAAACCATGGTAGATTATGCTCTACCTGCAATTGAGATAATCGCTCCACGTTAGTAATACAAACACATAGTAAATACGTAATACTAATGCTTCTACGTTACAATGCAGATGGTACCAAAAACAACTGCAAGCTGACTGGATTCACACATAGTCAAATATCACTTGGTAAGAAAACCTTCACAACAATAGGTATAATCTACCATGCAGGAGCCACAACCAATTCAGGGCACTACACGGCATATATAAAAAAGAAATGTGGATGGTTTGAATGTAATGATAGTACCATTACTCTAAAGCAGAGATTACCAGCAAATCTTACAAACGCTTATTTGATGTTCTTAAAACTAAAATTTGATAAATAAACTGTATTTAAACCTTTAAGTAAATTTGTGTTAAAAAAATATAAACTGTTATAATACTCCAAAAGCTATCTAACTGCTCAAAGATTCTACAACAACTAATCAGATAAATGAATACCACTAAATTAGACCAAAAAATACACAGTTAGAATACGCCAATTGGTATCTAGCTGTCCCAAAATTATAAATTTGTGTTAAAATAATATAAACTGTTAGAATACTCCAAAAGCTATCTAACAGCTCAAAGATTCTACAACAACTAATCAGATAAATGAATACCACTAAATTAGGCCAAAAAATACACAGTTAGAATACACCAATTGGTATCTAACTGTCCCAAAATTTAACAATATCCAAATAGATAAATCAAAACCACTAAAATATATTAAAAAAATAGACAGTTAGAATACGCCAATTGGTATGTAACTGCTCCAAAATTTTATAATATCAAAACAAATGAAGAATCTGTTACTGCTCCAAAAAAAATACAACAAAGCAAAGTATAAAGCATTAGCCAGAAACAACAAGTGAACACTGAAAACAAACAAACAAATAAACTGTAGCATAACAGAAAAAGTTTTTTTTTTTAATCCAACATGGATTTCTTTTTCTCCCATAGACCCAATGATTTTAGCAACAAATACAGAAACTGAGCAAATTGCACAGTACTCTGATTTGTACTCTACTAAATATGAGGGTTGAAAAAAAATAAAAGTATATTGCTTATACAATGTAATAAGTCATTACAAAATACTAATACTAACATGCTATTTTCTTTTATCACAGAAATGAAGAAGAAAAACATGGACTCCCATTACTAGACCAAACAGTAAGTATACAATAATAAGGACAACCATAGCAGCATATCACATCCATAGTATCTAATACCTTTGTTCCTTATACATTTGTTTTTCACCCAAAGTTATAAGCAAATATGAATGTGATATGCTGCGGTGGTTGTTGCCAGGGCATAGAGTCTTGGGTGCATGGCCAAATGGCCATGCACCCAAGACTCTATGCCCTGGCAACAACCACCGCAGCATATCACATCCATAGAGTCAAACATTTCAACTATGATCTATGGGAAACTTTTATGTCCGCGAACAATGTGAGTGTTCTTAGAACACTTTGAACTTGCCAGCGAACAATACGGACACCGTTTTCAGGACACCCCCTACGAACATTTCAGAACAACGCGATAGTTCTTAGAACACTTTCAACTTAACAACGAACAATACGGACAGCGTCCTAAGGACACCCCCTACGAACATTCCAGGACACCGGGAGTGTTCTCAAAAACGTCTTCAGAACACCCCCATTTTGTTTATTTGCGAACATTTCAGGACACCGCGGGTGTTCTTAGAACACATTCAACTTGACAGAGAACAATACGGACAGCGTCCTCAGGACACCCCCTACGAACACTCCCCGGACACCGCGAGTGTTCTTAGAAGCGTCTTCAGAACACCACCATCTTGTTTATTTGCGAACATTTCAGGACACCGCGAGTGTTCTTAGGACACATTCAACTTGACAGAGAACAATACGGACAGCGTCCTCAGGACACCCACTACGAACATTTCAGGACACCGGGAGTGTTCTCAAAAACGTCTTCAGAACACCCCCATTTTGTTTATTTGCGAACATTTCAGGACACCGCGGGTGTTCTTAGAACACATTCAACTTGACAGAGAACAATACGGACAGCGTCCTCAGGACACCCCCTACGAACACTCCCCGGACACCGCGAGTGTTCTTAGAACAGTTTCACTTTGCTTGCGAACAAAACGGACACATATTGAGTCCTTAGAACACCCCCCAGTCAGTTTATTTAGAACATTTCAGAACACCCGTGATGTCCGCAAACAAATTGAACACAAAAAGAACGTCTAACACATAAAAAACACAACTTTCATCCTATCTCATACACTCCCACCCTCCCCAAACACGAAAAATCTGATGCGCTTCACGCTCCACGCCGTCCAATCAGCGAACACGTTGCATGTCCGCGAACATCACGCAAGACGATTGGCCAATCAGGACACTGTCCGCGGAGCGAACAGAGAAGTGTGTCCGCGAACCGAACACAGATATCACTAATTTTTTTTTACCTACTTTTTGGTCATTTTAAAAAGAACTACTGGACGGATTTTCACCAAATTTGCAAAAGCACGCTTTCGGGACCAAGCCGCTGCTCCTGGTCCAAATTTGGTGGAAATCCGTCCAGCGGTTTGGGCTGTAGGCGCGAGCAACATTTCTTTCCCATTCAGTCTATGGGAAAAAAAAAGTTTTGGGACCCCCCCTATAACTTTGCCCCCCCTGGACAAATCCTCACCAAACTTTGCAAAAAAATTCAGAGTGACCCAAATACTTTTTTTGCAAAGTTTGGTGAGGATCCGTCCAGGGAGAGCGAAGTTATAAGCCACCCAAAAAGTGCTCTTCCTATGGAAACAGCAACTTAACCATAACTACATGGCCACTACCGTGGCCATGTAATTACACTTTTATGAATTTGAACAATATCTAGATATCATACTATTAATATTCTTACAATGATCAGCGTTGGGTGATATTACAATCAACAATCTCTTTAATCAATAGGAGTATGGATGAGAAGAATAATGTAGCATAGAATAAAACTTTGTGTGGGTTCAGTCAAATGCAATGATAGGAAATTAATGCAGCAGAGAAATAAAACTTGAAATGAATTCAATCAAATGCAATGTAATAACTCTTTCCCCCTGATACTACTCAATCCCCCCTAATATGCAATGTAGAGATGGAAGGAGAGGAAACAGGTTTCGGGAATAAACACTCTACAAATGAAGTTTCAATCCCAATTCCCCCCCAGCAAGCTTAGAGAGAAACAGGAATGATTTCAACACAGGTCAAATGCTTTTGAATGTGATTTTAAATGAATGGTAAAAATGCTAAGAATGGATTTAATTCTCTAAATTGGATTCACAACTAGTGGGAGCTGGTTTGGATAGTTCCAGCTAGACACTAGCAATGATGGTTGGATAACTAGCAGATTGGAAACAGAATTCTGAGGTTGAATTCAAGAAATAGCTATTTTACATGTGTTGAAATTGAGCCAAATGCAGATTCGCGGCAAACTTTTCAGCGCGTGAGAAACACGATTACAGAAAAACTACAAGGAGTTGTAATGTGTTTGAAATCTGAGGATGTTAGCTTCAATTTGACACTTAAATTTTGTTTCTAGCATGTATGGTTCACAAGTTATGAAGGTTTTAATAGAGGTCGATTGTTTTAGAAAGAGTCAAGGTTTTCAAATGAAAGATGCACTTTTGAATATTACAAACAATAATGTTCTTGCCACTAAGGGAGGCTATGAAGATGCAAGATACCCAACGGTACAGCCACCAGAACAGGGCGCCTCTGCTCTGACTTTTGCCCGCCAGGACACTTGTCTTTCTACAGCAAAAATATTAGCGCAAAGATGATATTATCACTACAATTATCAAAGGACTATATGGGTCAGGGAAAGATTCAAGAAAAGACAAAAGAGATTCTACAATGCAGTCTGGATATGTTGGAATGGGTTGGATAGGATTACTTAAGGATAAGAGATTGGCTATGGACAATTCTATGCTAGATGTGGAAATGTCAATTTTATCTGTTAATCAGTTCATAACAATATGGCTTAAAGGAGAGCCTGCTACAAAACATAATCTGCTAGGGGCCAATTACAAACGCCATTCAAAAGATTAGTCCTCCTTGCTTTAACACACAAAGCTAAAACATTAGGCCTCACGTTAGAGGTCCCTGCTTAAAACTGCACAATGCATAAAACTTTCTTACGCTCGCTGGAATTCAAGATAAACAGCATGACCTCTCACGGAGATATGTGTGTTGAAAGTACATCAGCTCATCCCAGATGTGAGAAAATTCTGCTGACATTAATGAGAAATTTACAGTAAACCATTTTATTAATACAACGAGACCAGCAGAAACACTGCCCTTTTTCAGCTGCTTTTAACCTTTATGCACAGTAAACGTTTGCGCTGCTCGCTTTCCTTCCTGATTTTACAAATAGCATTTGCTTTCAGTAACATGAGATGTGATGTATTATGAGAAAATGACTGCCTTTTTACTCTCTGCATATACCGTTCTGACCCATTCTGGGAAATTACCACAGAAGTGACGGAGGGGTGATTGATCTGCCACAAGATGTCTAGGCACGTATAGTGTGGGAGTGATGTCTGGTATCTATCTATATAAACATGGTAATTCTGTTTTGAAAAATGTCAGCAACTGAGGAATGCAATGACTTATGTTTTTTCTCCGTCATTGTAACCTTTCTTTGCTCACCCACTATAGTGTTATTTGTAATAAATGCTTGCAATTGTGAAAAACCTCTGTGTCGGAATCTGTATGTATCTGATGTAAAAGTGTTTATCCGATTTATATTTCAGACTGGGCGAACCACAAATATATCCATTGTAAATTCTCTGTTTTACAATTTGGCGAACTCTGGTGGTGAGACTTCAGTGACAGATGGATCCAGCTTGGATTTTTTTCCAGCGGTTGACCAGTGCGGGATTGTCGGTTTGACGAATTCAACGTGGAGGCCTCTGCTCAGAAAGGAGCTTGTGCTCTAGCAGTTACAAGAAAAAAACTTCAGACCACATCACATCCGCAACTAACTGCTCAACAAGATGATCCGTTTCTGAGCAAAGGTTTTTTTTTCCGTCTGAACAACCGTCTGAGGACCAGTGCAACATTTTCTGAGAGGTTCCGACACAGACGTGCGTGTGTGCTGGCGTGTGTGCTGGCGAGATAGATGACATCTGAAATCCGGTGACAATATTTCTAGCTGTTGAAATCACTATTTGAGAAATGAAGTCGTGTAATATTTTTTTTCATTTTATTTATTTATTTTGTTTTGTTTGCATGTAGTATTATAACATGGGGAAATACTACACTTAAGTATGCCCTAGGGGTTATAATCCTTGTGATCACGAGTTAAGTACAGAAGTTACGCAAGGTAACAGAGATTAGCGAACAACGCTAGGCACGCCGATAACAGGTAATTGAGTAATCATGGGAAATGCATGTACAAAAGTGAATTGTTGCGCAAGTAAGCACTTGAACAAGCTAGAACAACATGTATCGCCACCGCCGATGGGCAGTGCGGGTTGGGAACTGATGGTAAAAAAAAAGGGTTATGCACAGTTTTGTTCTTACGAGAATGGCACAAATATACTTCCAAAGCCAGTGATCCTGCCCTGTCTTTTCCGATTTATGGCTCTTTTGATTTAGCCCGAATTGCATACCTCAGGGAAGCACTACTGGCAGAAGGAGATAAAAAGATAAGACCTCTTCAGTGGGAAACTTATAAAATCTGGGAGGATTATGCCAGACAGAAATCTATAAGAAAAGCACGGCTTAAGGATGAAAAGCCACCATCAGAGAGGGATAAAGCAAAAGCCTATGAGCTCCAGAAACTAAAGGAAGGATGGGAACAGGATAACAGAGAGTGTGTTCTAAGCACGTTAGGAGCATATGTATCCAAACCATGTACTGAGGCTTCTGCACCTATGATGCAGACAGATGAAGAGCCTGATCCCTTATTAGAATGCCTTCTCTCCACTAAGAGAGCTCCTCTGCCTCCTTACTCTCGCCCGGAAGGGAGTAGGGAGTCAAAGGAGACCCCTCCCCCACCAAGTACCTCTGGATACCAGACTAGAAGCATAACTACATCCCAGAAGGATGAAGCAAAATGTTTTGCAAATGCTTGGATAGCCAAAAGTACGGAAGGCATTAAAATAGCTAGGGATAATGCACCTCAAGTTGAACAGCCAGTGGCAAATTAAATTGTAAATTACTTATGCAACAAAGTATGGTCAGCCTATAAATTGATTAATAGGGATGAAGCATATGATCTTCCAGACCACTACAGGGAAATGGATGTGAATAGCCAAAAAGGGATAATTTCCATAGAAGACTGTTCAGATATTATAGTGACACTGCTTATGTGGCTTGAAAAAATTCCCTTAAAAAAAATCAGTAACGCACCAGAACCCTATGAGAGAAGTACCAGGCTTTGATAGCAGCAAACCTACACATCAGGTTCATGTGCCTTGGAATCGAATGGAATTATTATCTTTTACCAAGGATTTTCTAGATATTAGACAGAATCCAGAGCAATGTTATAGTCAAACTAACCGAGTGCTAAAGAGTGGACCTCTCACAATAAATGATATTGATCAGTTGTTCTCATGTATATAACCCCCAGATATTTGGAGTCAATGTAGAAAACAGGATAGTGAAGAACCTCCCATTAAATTGACTGATTTAGAGGATGAAAAAGTGACCAAATACAGGGAGGGGCAGGGTTCTTTACACAAGACTATTCTTGCCTTGCCAGAATACATAATGAGAAGCATAGAACAGATAGTACCCCGAAAACAGATGAACTGGGATAAGTTAACTCATTGTAAACAGAATGAAGGAGAATCAGTTGAACATTGTTTTACGAGGAAAGAGCAGGCTTTTAGCTCTTTTAGCGGAATGGATTTAAGTATGACCGAAGGATAAAAGGGATTTTGCTCCCACTTTGTAGAAGGGCTCCTTTCTTATCTTAAGAATGATATTCAAATGTATGAATCTACATGGCCAACCCAGAATGCTGCTCAAATATATGAATATATATATATAGATGAAGGATGTCACTATTGTAAATTGAGTAATCATTGGATTAGGGAATGCCCTCTAAGACCAAGGGGGAGAGGGAGATCAGTGGGACGTGGTTTTTCCAGAGGACAGATGAGACAAGGTAACAGTGAAGAGGTAAAAACTATCCAAGAGCAGCAGAATTATTTCGATCATAGACAAGGCCAACAGTATTGAGCAAGAGATTACTATGAAGATGAAACACATTCAGATGATTATGTAGAATAGGGATGCCCAAGAGAGGGAAAAGGGAGAGTGGAAATACAAGTGGACCCCAAAGGACCCTATGTTGAATTAGCACTTAAAAATGCAAAGCCAGGAAAAGTGAAGTTCTTACTTGACACCGGGGCTACTCATACATCCATCTCCGATAAATTGGTACCTACTGCACCCCTCTCTGGGAAAGTAAATACATCAGTAGGGTTTTCAAATACCCCTATTCATAGCCCCATTTCAGAGCCTATCCAGTTCACTAAAGGACCTATTTCATGTATTGCTCCTGTTGTGCTTACTAACAAATGTGCATTGAATCTATTGGGAATGGATCTGCTAAAGAAATTGCATGCTACAATTTATTGTACCCCTGATGGTGTCTATCTCACTTGCATGCCTGATTACTTACAAAAAGGTTGTGCTTACAATGCTATTACCACAGAGGTACTTCCTGATGAATTACTAACTGTTGATGAGAGGGTATGGGCTAAAGGTAAAAATGATGTGGGGTGTCTCCAGATAGCACCTGTTCGCATTACATTAAAGGATAATGTTCTTTACCCAAGAATACCCCAGTACAAAATAACACAACAAGCACTAGAAGGAATCCGTCCAGTCATACAAGATTTCTTAGCTAAAGGCATTGTCAAACAAATTGCAGGCAGCCCCTGTAACAGCCCTATTCATCCCATCCGGAAGAAGGTTAGCGAGAATGCAACACCTGAATGGCGATTAGTTATTGATTTGCGCCGTATTAACAAGATAGTACTACCTCAATTTCCAGTTGTACCAGACATGGTTTCTCTTTTTACAATGATCCCACCTGCTGCCCAGTATTTTACAGTAATAGACCTTAAGAACGCATTTTTTAGCGTTCCAATCCATGAGGATAGCCAGTATTTGTTTGCTTTTAATATTGAAGGAAGGTCTTATACATTCTGTAGAGCTCGACAAGGTTATTTAGAGAGTCCAAGTATTTACAGTCAAGCTTTAAAAGCACAGCTAGATTGTTTTTCACTTCCTGATGGCACAGCCCTCTTACAGTATGTAGATCATTTGCTTATAGCTGCTGACACCAAAGAACAATACATAAACTGCACAGTCCGATTATTCAATTTCTTAGCACCATTGGGTCACAAAGCTTCTCAGAGTAAGTTACAGTTTTGCCAAAATAAAGTTACTTATTTGGGCCATCTCCTATCGAAGGGAGAAAGGAAATTACATCCACAGAGAATACAAGCTGTATTCAATACAGTAGCTCCAACCACACAGCAAGAAGTGAGAGGATTTTTGGGAATGACGTTGTTTTGCCACCAATGGATTCACAATTTTTCTCTCTTAGCAAAACCCTTACTTAATCTCACTACCAAAGAGAAACCAACTCCAATGCCATGGTTACCAGAACACCAACCAAGCTTTGATATGCTAAAACAGGCTTTATGCGACTCACCTGCTTTAGGAAACCCTAATTATGCTAAGTGTTTTTCCTTGTTTGTTCATGAAAGATCTGGATGTTCGTTATCTGTATTAACTCAACTCCATGGAGATAAAAACAGGCCTCGTGCCTATTTTTCTTCAACCTTAGACACAGTGGCTACGGGTTTACCTAGATGCCTAAGGGCAATTGCAGGTGCTGCACATTCTGTGAAACAATCTGAAAGTATCGTGCAAGGACATCAACTGCTAGTGATGGTGCCTCATGCTATTGATATACTGATGAACAAAACAGAAACTCAGCATATGACTAATGCTAGGTTGACCAGATATGAACTGATTTTACTTGCACCACACATAACGATAAAAAGGTGTAATTCTCTGAACCCAGCCACAATGCTACCCTTCTGATGACCTCACTGTATTGCATGACTGTATCCTAACAACAGAGGAGGAGACAAAGGGAAGGGTAGATTTAACTGATATAGCTTTAAGTGAACCTGATGGAACCCTGTATGTGGATGGCTCGTGTTTTAAATTGCCATGCGGTAGCTCCACAGCTGCCTATGATATTACTACATTGAAAACAGTGGTTGAAAGTTGCAAAATTCCAAAGCACTCTGTCCAAGCAGCAGAAATCATTGCATTAACTCGGTCATGTGAGCTCAGTTTGATTTAAGAGTGAATATATACACTGACAGCCAGTACGCCTTCGGTGTGGTGCATAATTTTGGAAAATTATGGGCTGAGAGAGGTTTTCTTACTTCTCATGGTACCAAAATCCAGCATGGAATGCTGATCACAAGATTGTTGAATTCACTAGTAGCGCCTAGAAAGCTAGCAATTATTAAATGCAGCGCTCATAAGAAGGTGACAAATGATGTGGGTATAGGTAATGCATTCGCTGATAGGACAGCTAAATTGACTGCCCAAGCACCTGCCACTTTAACCTATGTATCAGTAAATGCACCAGTAAATATTGAATTTGATAATTCTCTTGAATGTGTCAGACAAATACAAGCAGATGCATCCAAAGAGGAACTTGAGAAATGGAACAGCAAAGCCACCCTTGATGATGGTTGTTATGTATACTAATCTGATAGGAGATTATGGATGTTACCAGACAAATATGTGTCTATGATGGTCACAATGGCACATGGACACTCCCATATAGTCAGGCTTTGGGAATACGACAAAATTTCCATTCCATTTTTCATCCGGCCGCAGCTGGTTTATGTGAACATTTCAATTCCACCCTGAAGAGCAAATTGGCAAAATCTGTGCCAGTAGCCCCCTCAAGTGGGTAGATGCTTTGCCCCTGGCCTTAATGTCCATATGTACTGTCCCACATTCAGTGGTAGGTTTGTCACCATATGAAGTTGTAATGGGACGACCAGCAAATATATGGGGAATCCCAAGTCCAAGAAAACTGTCAAATGTCCCTTATCCTTTGTTGAGCGATTACTGTTTGGAGCTTATGAAGAGGTTGTCTATTATTCATAAACAGGTGAAAAACATTTTGCCAAAGCCTCTTGAAGGATCCAGCCACTCCATACAGCCTGGCGACTGGATTTTTACCAAGAACTTGCAGTGATCATCCAGTCTACAACCACGGTGGAAGGGCCCAGTTCAGGTCCTACTAGCCACCCAGACTGCTGTCAAGTGCGAAGGACATCGTAACTGGATACATGCCAGCCATGTGAAGCGGGCTCCTCCATTTCTGGCTGGGAATACGTCTACAGAGTTACCATGGGAAGAATATGTGCCGCAAAGGACTGATAATTCCCAAAGACTACCTCCGTGCAACGTTTCCGCAGGTATCGTGCCTCCCAAAGACATCACAGGAGTGATAGAGGGACCACGATATAACCTCAGGGAACGAAAACTAAAGTGACTGTGCTGATTGACGCTTGCTTCTTTCCTTGAATTGACTTTGCTGCCTTCTCTGCGGATTGTCCAGGGCGGTGAATACCGGCATCTTTAACGAACTGTCTTTGGGGTGAGGCATATGAACACTCCTGAAACTCCTATAACCCTTGTCTTGCCTCAGCCTGTTAGAGTATTTCCTTTAAGAAACTCTCTCATAATGCCAAACAGTATCTATGACACACCTACTCCTGAATCCAGACTTTGGTTTCGCTCCAAACCCAAGGTTCTGTCATTTCTACTACTGCTGAGTGTTTTCCTATTCAGTTTATTTTTTTTCCTAGACAAATTGCTCAAAACTCCATATTCTGCTAAGCGCATACCTATATCTGTCCCTTCACCAGAAGAATTATATCATAAGGAACAAATAAGAGAGAATGCTTTTATCTCCCTGCTTCATCACACTCATTATATTGTGAAGGATTCTGATTGCTGGATCTGCTTGCAGCTACCTGCCTATGTGGGAGAAGGAATGCCCCGCTACAGATACCTGTACCTTTTCTGCCTTCCTGCTATGTGCTTTATTTAGTATTCTCACGTATTGAGATAGTTCTTGCCCTCAGAAAATTGTCTTTAGGGTTCAGCACCTAGTGTGGTACTGCTCTAAATCACAAAAGCGCTTACTCTGATTTTGATAAGGATGTCCTTAAAAAGGGCCGATGTGATCTGGTAACTATGCCCAATGCCACTTTTCCTTTTTCATCTTATTTTTCACCCTTTTCTGATAATTAACTATATTATCCTGATAAATTTCGTGTGAACTCCACTGCCATAAACCCAATTGCATTCCTGAAATTAAGAAACATAGATGTCCAAGGTAGTAACTGTATAGAAGCTTCTGGGGCCTGTCATATGGGATACAGCACAGATTGTAACTTGACCTACCACATGCCTGACCTACATCCTTCTATGGATGCCCCTTTGTATGTGGGGGATTCTATTTACTTTATCTGTGGTAGTAATGCACACACATGGCTTCCCAAGGGCTGGTCAGGACGTTGCCATCTAGGATTTGTATTACCTGCCATATCTGTTAAACGCAACAAAGATGTTCCACAACCTTTCATTAAGCCCCTACCACGCTCCAGAAGGGGTGTGGTGAACCAAGGAGATACTGCAGCAGACATAGCCGGTGATTTTATGAAAGCTTTAATTCCCTGGTTTGGCCCTGCTATTAACTCCTGTGATATTTGGAGGTTAGCTAGACTCTTGGAGGCCACAATCTCTGAGACAGCAGATGCTTTAGAAAACATAACTATTGAAATGCAAGCTATTAGGCTAGTGGCCCTTCAGAACAGGATGGTGCTAGACATGATTTTGGCTGAGAGCGGTGGAACGTGCAAAATTATAGGGTATAGCTGCTGTTCCTATGTATACGATGCTTCCACCTCTGTGCGTGAGTGCATAAAAAGGCTCCGTGGGATTGGCTCCCAGGTTCATGTAGAAACTGGATCATGGGGCATTTTACATTCCATTTGGGGTTTCTTTAGCCTATGGGGTTGTAAGATAGGAATGGTACTGCTTACAGGATACTAATAATCCTGGGATGCTGCCTTTTGTTAATTGCTTACCTGCATGCTGCCAATATCTAGCCCAATTGTGTGCCCCACGACCATTCCGTGGTGCCAGAGGAGTTGCACTGATGATGCAGGATGTCGCTATACAGGAACTGATGCAAATTGAGATTACTGAAATAGACATAGGAAGACCTGCTTTGCCCCTTCGGCCTTCACCTTGCACCTCTTTACCTCTTGATCCCTTTTCTAGTGATGCCACTGAGTATGTTTCACAGACAGCTGTCCAGGATGCGGAGATATATGAGGCGGTTCTGTAACCTTAGTGTAGCAATATTGTTGAGCTGATTAACAAAAGGGCCGTCTGTGGAAATGTCAATTTTATCTGTTAATCAATTCATAACAATATGGCTTAAAGGAGAGCCTGCTACAAAACATAATCTGCTAGGGGCCAATTACAAACGCCATTCAAAAGATTAGGCCTCCTTGCTTTAACACACAAAGCTAAAACATTAGGCCTCACGTTAGAGGTCCCTGCTTAAAACTGCACAATGCATAAAACTTGTTTACGCTCGCTGGAATTCAAGATAAACATCATGACCTCTCACCGAGATATGCATGTTGAAAGTACATCAGCTCATCCCAGATGTGAGAAAATTCTGCTGACATTAATGAGAAATTTACAGTAAACCATTTTATTAATACAATGAGACCAGCAGAAACACTTCCCTTTTTCTGCTGTTTTTAACCTTTATACACAGTAAACGTTTGCGCTGCTCGCTTTGCTTCCTGATTTTACAAATAGCATTTGCTTTCAGTAACTTGAGATGTGATGTATTATGACAAATGACTGCCTTTTTACTCTCTGCATATACCGTTCTGACCTATTCTGGGAAATTACCACAGAAGTGACAGAGGGGTGATTGATCTGCCACGAGATGTCTAGGCACGTATAGTGTGGGAGTGATGTCTGGTATCTAGCTATATAAACATGGTCATTCTGTTTTGAAAATTGTCAGCAACTGAGGAATGCAATGACTTATGTTTTTTCTCTGTCATTGTAATCTTTCTTTGCTCACCCACTATAATGTTATTTGTAATAAATGCTTGCAATTGTGAAAAACCTCTGTGTCGAAATCTGTATGTATCTGATGTAAAAGTGTTTATCCGATTTATATTTCAGACTGGGCGAACCACAAATATATCCATTGTAAATTCCCTGTTTTACAATACTCACAACTATGGTTTTGGAATAGGCCCGTCATGATCTGATCAAAGGTTTTTGGACTGGAATTCTGCTAGCCCACCAGACAGGATTCAGGCACCCGGTTCTGCACTCAGCACGGCACTCTGGTCTCTGCACGGCACTCTGGTCTCTGCCCAGCACTCTGGACTGGATCTGATGGGTTGTTTCTGGAGTTTACAGCTATCTGGTTTCAGCTCTGCTCTACTGGTTTGGATCTCTGAGTTCTGGCAAGAGTTCTTGGCAAGAAGCAGAAAACAGCACAGCCAGGCTGTTAAAGTTTTGATGTGCCCCTTGGAAGTCTGGGGTTAAAATCAGGTTGCAAGATTTTAAAGGCCAATCTGAGAAAGGTTCAGCTTTGGAATTGGGCCTTCTGCTTTCAGAGTTCTGGAGTCTTGAATCTGGGTTCTCCTGCAGAGCGCTTCACCAGTAAATCAGTTGATGGGTGAATGTGTGTGTCTAGGTCCTAAACAGTCCCTATTTATCTATTTCCCAAAGGGGTGGATATGCTGATTATACTAATCCCACCCTCTAGGAATCTGATAGGTCAGAGTATTCCCCCTCTCCTGATTTCAGAAGGAAACCCAGTGTCATAGTGATGCTGCAATTTACAATCCAGGGAAAATCCTCCCCTATGTGCCTACACAGAAAACCTATTTTTCATATACAGCATATTTACAATATCACCAACTTGCTAATAATACATATTCACATCACATATTTAATAAAGCACGTATCCGTCCGAGTCCCATCTTCTTGAGAGTTTCGGTTCAAAACTGACCATTTTTTGAGCTTTTGGTTGGTTACCCAGTGTCAGATCTGTACACATGTTTCCACATACATGCGCATGACATCTGGGCATAATCCTATAAACTTTCATATTCCTAGCATGATCACAATTGCTACAATATCAACATTTTGATAGTCCGGTCTCTGAATATCGCACAGGGTTCAGAGTAGTTTCAAATTGTGAGCAGCATTTTTATATTAATAGCCTATAAAATACAGGTTTCTTTGCTTCAACAGTGTTTAAACCACTTTAAGGAACGTGTGTGAGCGCCTACCATACTGATTCCAGCATTGCGAGTCTCCTAAACTCTTGCTGCCTTGCGCTCGCTCTCAGGAGGAGGTGGAGCCTATTGGCGGTCACGTGCTGTATCACGTGACTCTTTTCATCAGTAAAAGCCGGCCACAGTCACCCTTGTGGCGTTAAGCCCGACTGCGGGGTAAAGGGCACTGCATTTTATATTTGGTGAACTGTTTTGCTGCTGTTTGGCTCTGGGTGGCTTTGGTTTCTGGAGGTAATCGTATGACCCATTTTTTAAGGAGGACATACTTTGGGACTATTGTTGTTATTAGTTGGACATTGTGGAGGAGAGACGAACTAAGGCTGCTCCTCAAGCCATCGGGCGTTCCCAAGGCAGTGCAAACATATTATACATCATTTTTTTATCAATTTGATGCTATACTTATTTTAGAAAATTGATGAATGTCATACAAATTTTAACTGAATTCTTTCCCAGCCATTTTATATATAATTGTTCTTTTCTTTCTCTCTTTTTCCCCTTCTTATTTTTAAGAGGTTGCGAGTCGTATTCTCCTCTTTTCTTCTGTTCTATCCAAAGGGAGTGTTCCTTTACAATCAATTCACTTAATTATGCCTGCACTTAGAAGCGGGTTTGAAACTGTCGAGAGTCAAGAGACTAAGATAGTAGAAGTCCAATTGGGTTCTCCGATACATTGTGTGGTACCCATTAATACAGATCATATGGACAATATGGTTGCCTCAAATGGATCTGTTGAAAACAACAATGGAAATGTTAACGATAGATCTGAAGGGAGCTTGAAGGGATATCCTACTACTGATCCCGCAAACTTGGAGGTTGAAGCTCCTACTGAGGGAATTTTAGATATATTGGATATAGAGGGTACTGGGGCTCATAGGGATAAGTTGGATTCTAGGCAGGAACTTACAGACGAAGAATGTCTTCAACAAAGTTTAATTGGTATTAAAAGGGTGGTCCGTTATCATGCCTCCACTCCTCTTCAGAAGATGATTATAAATGGAAGAATGCAAGCTGGGGAAATTCAAGGCCCAGATTCATTAACATTAAATATGGTGGGAAATAATAAGGGAAAACACCTGTTTGGAACTAAGCAGTCCACTCATATCTCGCCAGCAATATTTATTTTTGGAAAGGATAATCAGGATAAGATGCAGTGTACTTTCGATTCTACCCAGTTTGGGAACACTAAACCTGCTGGTTGGGGAGAACATTTTAAAGGGACCCCTATTCGTTCCAAGCATAATCTTAATCAACCCATTGGGGAGAGTGATTTTGATGACTCTTTTTTTCTTATGGCAGATGCTACGGGTGATTTGCTAAAAGAAATTATTGATTTAGAGATACCAGTAGGTATAGTCTCATGTAAAGATATGGGGGCGAGGAGCTTATCAGAGAGTGCGCCGAGTGGTGCACTCTCACAATTTAGAAATACTTCTATGATGGGGAAACAACAAGAGGGCAGGCAACAACCGCCTATCAGACCTGTTTTATAGATACCCAATACACTCACACATAGGAAGATAGCTTATCCTCAAACAGATAAGGAAGGGTACGTTCGACCTAAAAAAGTGGATAGAGCAACTGATCCCCATCAAACTATTTCAGAAAGTCGCACTGCAGCTAAGGATAAACTGGAAATGCCTGATTCAGGTAGGGAGGATAGATGAGACTATCTCCTACCACTCCTATCTAACTTACTTATTTGTTTGAATTTGGCTTTGAAAACCATGAGTGAGTCACAAGAGATTCTCTGTGGCTCCATGGTAGGGCAACAAGCTGCTTTTAACCAACTGGTGACTCGTTTGGCGTTTTTGAGGGCATAGTGGAGGGTAAAACCATTAATGAACAGAATATTAAAGAACAGAGTCTATTGGATAAATATAGAAAGGAACAAGATACTAGGTTAACAACCATGGATGCTAAGATCACCACTTTGTTGGAAGTTATGTTTACAGGGGATCGCCCTGCCTCTTCAAATAAAGGGATAGGGGATCTAGATTTCCCTGGCCAAGGAGGTAATAAATCTAGTAATAGAAATTATGGAAAGGAACTGAGCTGTCCAGATAGTCCTTCGGTCCTTTTGGACGTTATTACTAAGGCAACAGAAGGGCTTACTCAAGAACAGGATCTGGGGAATCTTAGTGCTCAGGAGCATGGGAGAGAAATAGCAATGGAGGGGGAATGTCTGAATATTAGTAGTGAGGACACGACAATTATTCAACATACTCCTCCTAAAAAGGGGCAAAAATGTAAACAAAAGACAAAACATAGAGAGGAAAAATTAGTAGGACAAGCTTTGGAAACAGGTGCCATGACCAATACCGATGAAATAAGCCCCATCAATAGTTCTGACTATGATATAAATGAAGTGCCCCAATCCCCAGTGTGTAGACGTAAGAAGGCAAAAAAGCAGGCTAGGATGCTTAAAAAAACGAAAAATATGTAGGACAAGCTTTGGAAACAGGTGCCATGACCAATACCGATGAAATAAGCCCCATCAATAGTTCTGACTATGATATAAATGAAGTGCCCCAATCCCCAGTGTGTAGACGTAAGAAGGCAAAAAAGCAGGCTAGGATGCTTAAAAAAAACGAAAAATATGCCCAATACTAAAAATAAAGGTAGAAATTCAAATCTCAAAGCAATCAGAAGCATCCCGGTTCAGGAGGAGCGCGAGGATCGTGGGGCACCTAAGGGCCCTAACAGGGAAGAGAGTGAGGTCCAGGGCGAGCCCATAAAAAAAGACTCTTTAGTCAGGGGAGAAAAAAATATCGACCCTAACATGGATGAGAGTAATTTATTGAAATTTGGGCAGGAGCGCCCACAAACCAAACAAACAAAGATGACAGCGTTCGGTAAAATAACCAGTACCAAACGTGCTAGAACATCTATAGGCACACAACAAACTAAGCTCCCTACTATTGCTCAAGTAATAACACTGGTAGTATGTTCTAGCATCTCCTCCCTTAATGAGCCAATTGCTATGGTTGAGAGTGGGAATGGTTTAACCCTTAATAATATGGGGGAAAACCCCCTAGATACACAATCTTTTATAAACCAGGATTCTCAAGGAAACGCATCGAATACATTTTCTGTTGATAACATTAAGAAGCAATCTACTTTGTCCCAGCCCCTTTCTAAGATCTATACAGGGAAAATTTTGGGTTGGATTAACAATAATAAAACAGATTCTCAGGCTAGTTTAAACAGAACACATCTCTTAAACCTGTTCAAAAAAATTCCCTTATTAAGAGCAATAACAACAGATGATATAGACGCTATTTCTCTACCCAATCACAATAACCATAGAATGGTAAGCTGTTTTCATTCAGTGATGGTAGCAGATATGGTGTGTGCTCAAGAAAAAAAACCTTAACTCTTTGGGCTATGATCTATCTACATTAGCAGATGACAAAGAGGCCAGCAATTTCCTTCAATATAAGGAACCGAATAATACTCAAACATAACAAACCACACAATTGGGCAAGAATAAAGTAGAAAATTCTGGTCCAGGGTTGGCTCTAATTTCCAGCCTCCTTAACAGTGGCCAGGATTGGTCATGGTTGCAACCAGTGCTTACAACTTTAGTGACACTTAGGCAGGGTAATGGGTGCTCCTAACAGCTCTAATATTGATGTGATTTCCTGGAATTCTTGTGGGGGAGTACACTTGAATACGTTTTTGAACAAAAGGGAAAACTACACCTGCCCCCGTATTTACTTTTTCCAGGAAACTATGATGTTGTCTGAAATGTATATAGAAGGTTTTTACACTTTTTCTTCATTGGCATCTAGGGGGCTGGCAGGTAGGCCTAGTGGCGGCTTGATTACTGCCATTGATCGTAATTTAGGGTTCCACAGTGATGTGATTTTTAGGAGTGATTGGCTTTTGGGCATTGTTCTTTCATCAGCGAATAATGTAGAGCCGATCCTCCTGTTGAATCTATACTGGAACCCACTAAAGGTGACCATTGAAGTAGTGGAAGACTCTCTGGATTTAATTTTGGGAGGTTGGTTCGAGAAGGGGTTAGGAAATCGTATTATTTTAGGAGGTGACTTTAATTCGGCCTGTGCTGAGGACTCCTTGTTAAATGAAAGAGGGGTGATTCCTAGATCTCTTCTCCCCAATCTTAAAAGAGGTGTATGGTGGGATAACTACCTTAACCATTGGGATTTGGGTCTTTTAGATCATGCCTTGGATTGGAATTTACCTAAATATACCTGGAAAAGAGGAAGTAATAGCTCCAGAATTTACTTTTTCTATGTAGCGAATAGCTGGAAGCAAGCCTGTGGAAAACTGACACTTATGGAGGTAGAGTTGGGTGACCACATTCCCTTATGTTTTTCTCTTTCAATTCCCAATGCTGGTAACCACATTAATCCTATGCTTTTGGGCCTAAAGGCTGAAAATAATGGGAGAAGGATTGCATGGAATAAGAAAATTATTGTGAAATGTAATACTTCGGCTTTAGAGAACCTGTCCCTAGTGTTGCAACAAATTAATAGGGAGGTGGACATCGATTTGGGGGGATCCTACTATAACATTATAATGTCATGTGTTTATAAAATTAGTAGGACTAGTGATACAGAGGCATTGAAACCAAGGGGGAGGGCAGGTGACTCTACAATCCAAAGCTCTAACCATACTAAATATAGGGAAATTAAAGCCTTGAAGAAATTACCCATTTCCTTTTCTGAACCACAGCTTAGAAAGAATTTCTTTTTCCTGAAACACAAAAATTTGATTAAGTCCTTGAGAATGGATCAATATCTTGAAGCGCACCAATTGATGATGCATAACCTCTGCAAGGGCAGAGATGTCAAATTTTGGGCAACTGTCAATACTACACTTATGCCTGTAAAAGACAGACTTGATTGCCCCATCCAAGCAGAGGTGTGGTGCTCCTTCTATAAGGAAAAGTTTGCCTTGCCTTCTGCCTTCTCTAGGGAACAGGATTTGGACTTAGGTCCACCAGTGGTTGGTGATTGTCTCTGGGATATTGAGGATATTATGTTGTCTATTAATAAACTCAAACCATCCAGAGCGCCGGTCCCGGATGGTATTCCCCCTTTTGTCATGAAGGCGGCCCCTGAAATGTGGACAGAGTTGCTCAAACCCATATTTGATGAGATTTTCAAATATCATATTATCCCCAAATCTTGGGCCCAAAGCATTATTGTTCCTATATTCAAAAAAGGGGACGTTCTAAACCCCCAGACCATTAGCGCTTTTAGATGCAGCTAGTAAGGTCTTTGGAATTTTACTTCTAAGGGAACTTAATAAAGTGATTAGAAGGAATGCTTGCTTTAGCAAATTTCAGGTTGGCTTTAGAGAAGGCTTAGGAACAGACTTGAATGGGAATATTTTGGCCCATTTAAGAGATTCAGTCCATCAATCCAATATGGGTGAAGTTTTTATGGCATCCTTGGACCTTTCTAATGCTTTCAACGGGGTTATCAGAGCAAGACTGTGGACTAAAATGTTAGCAATGAAGTTTCCACGTAAAATTGTCCAACTCTTGGCTCTGTTACACAGGAATACCTCAGTCAGGGTGCGCTTAACCCAAGAAGGTTCTCTTTCCAATGCCATTGATACTAAGGTTGGGGTCAAGCAGGGCTGCTCACTTGCCCCCACGCTCTTCAACCTGTACGTTAGCGTTGTGGAGGACGTGTGGCAGGGTCCTTCCATTGCTCCGGTAAGGTTGGGGAGTTTGGTTATCGAGTGGATGGTCTTTGCAGATGATTTTATTCTTTTTGAACGTACCCCACGTGGCCTTCGTAGAAAGATGTATATTTTCTATCAATATGCAATGATGAACAATCTTTCCCCTGATGCATCGAAATCACGAATGATTGTAGTTTCTAAGAAGAGAATTTTCAAATCATCTGGAAGATGGGAGATGATTCCGGTGGAACAGGTGGAACAGGTGGAACAGGTCCAGGCTATAACATACCAGGGTATAAGTTTTCTAATAAATCTCGCCTAAAGATGTGGAAATTGAGTCTTGTAGAAAAAGCATCTTAATTAAAGACTCAAAAGAAATTTCTGAGTGTTAGGGTATGTACATTTTCGCTCTTACCAATAAGACGTTTCTATCTTACGAAATGTGAGCCGGTTCTTTTGTATGGTCTGGACATCTGTACCCATGACATGGGCTTATATTTGAATGAGGTCCAGGGGAAAATGTGGAAAGAAGTATTGGGCCTATCTATGGCAATCCCTAATGCCATTATTCATCATGAGCTATGTCTTATCTCACTCAAAGCTAGATATTTGTGGAGACAATTATCCTTATTTAGAAAAATGAATGATCCTCCCGTTAACACCCTATATGAGTTGTTAAATAAGGTCGATGAGTCCGGGGCAGTGAAATCTATCAGGGGATTCAGTGATAGAATGAATTCTCTGTTAGCTACTCTAGGTTCTTGCTTAGATGACCTGGTTCAACGACCTGGACTAGTCAAGAGACTTTTATTTAGGGCAGATTGGGTGGATACAGTAAATGGCGTAGAGTCCTATGCAATTTATAAGGAATATGCTAATTTCGGGCATGCAAGGGAATGTATTCCCTTCATTTACAAAGATTCCCTTGTCATAGGGCGAGAATAATATTTATGCGGTTTAGACTCAATCAGATGCTGACTTTAGAAAGAATACATCACTGGATACATAAAGAAAAGGTGCTTAATTCAAACCAAATTAGCCTTACATGTCGTTTCTGTGGAGAGACTGACATGTTAGAAACCCTTAAGCACCTTGTGTTAACATGTACCCATTTTGGGTCTAAACGAGCTCTCTATCTCAAAGATAGATTCAATGGGGATTTTGAAATATCTATCAACTTGTTTTGGAGCCGCTGTATGTGGGGTGTAAATATTTCCTTAATTCATGCATTGAACTTATTGCTCCAAAATATAATGGAGGAATTGGAGGTAAAAAATAAAGAATTTAATGTGTAATGTCTTTACAGTGGAATAACGGCAATGAAAACAACAAGGAAAAAAAAATTAGGCTGGGAGAGATATTTTTAAGATTTTATGATAATGTTTGTGATTTTGATGAAATCTTTTTTTTTCCATTGTATGGCATTTTAGCATTGTCTCCATTTTATATCTTTGTATGCTTGTTTTATAAAATGAAATGTATACTTTTTTTGTGTGTGAAATGTTGTATAAGGTTTTATGTTATCTAACTATGCAACAATAAAAAAAAATACAGGTTTTTCCAAATTTTACACAGTTTTCTATGGGTCTTTTTCCAAAAAGATATTTCGTTGGAGTTTCAGATACACTTATCAGTCTAGCTCCGCTTCCAAGGTTTGGCTGGGCCAGAGCAACCTGAGCCTCTCTTCCTTTGGCAGTTGGTTTCTGTTGACGCCCGAATTTGCATTTCCTTTCAGTCAAAGGAGGCTTTTGTCTCCACTCAGAGCAACAGGCCAAAATCTCCTCCCACTTCCATTAACAACTCAATGCCAGTTCCTGAGCAGAGAGCAGGAGGAAGATTCTTTTGTTTGGGGAGAAGCTGTGGAATGTCTTTGAGGTCCAGTGTGGCTGACATTAGTCCACATTTTAAAACACAGTTTAAAATGGTCCTTTCTAAAATACAATTTACATTTTCTACAAATATCCACACAAATCTCTTCATTCCAGTCTTTTTAAAACATAGAAATTGAATTGTAGCAACCCATATTGCTTTTGAAGGCAAGTCTCTTCTTTTCTACAATTTGATTTTAAGACACAAGTTTTAAACTGATAGTATAAGTAATGACAGCTACTGACACAGGCAAGCTGCGGTACTGCGCCCATATCTGACATATTTTTCCAAGGCAAGCACCTTTTGAATGTGGATTTTTTTTATGATGAAAGGTGTTTCTCCTGACATGGTGCTTATGGGGATTCCTTAAATAAGGTGATGGTGAACACCCCACAAGGATGTTGGATCTTCTCTGCTGTTTGGGAGCCATGATTTTGCACTTTCAACAGCCAAGGAAAAACGGATCTTAAACACTTCTGGATTTTCTTGGCAATGCAGCACTGCCTTTTCAAGCAGTTCTATTTCACTCTGTGGGCAGCCCAATGCCAGGTTTTGGCAGTGTGGTCTCTTATTTTACCACTGACATAGGCAAAATGGATTGGCAGCCGATTTTTCAGGTTTTCCTGCGCACTTTTCAGCGATTTCTAGCTCACATAAGGCTTTTTGGCGCCATACTGTTGTTTTTGATGAAACCAACACACAGTGATGTTGCAGGGCAGCGCCAGTGGGTCAGAACATCCCACAATTGTTTGTCCAAGATATTGGGCCTCATTACGAGGTGGGCGGTAAGGGATTGCCGGCACCGGTAAGGGCACAGGTAATCCCTTACCACCCTACTACGAGTTCCCTTTGCGGGTCCTTCCTGAACACCTCGTTTTAGCAGGCATTATGGACCGGACCCGCAAAGGGATACCGGGGTCAACAACGGTACCGCAATTTGCGGTACCGTTATTGCCGCCTTCCCCCTTCCCATTGAGCCCTATGGGGGCTCAAATGGGAATGGGGAATGACCCTGGTGAATGGGGAATTACCGGTCCTGCCGACCTTGGAATGGACTGGTAATTGCTCCATTCACCAGGCCGTAGTCGGAAGGGTTTTGGAGGCAGCCATGGCGCTAATAGCGCCATGGCTGCCTCCAACCTCGTAATGAGGCCCATTGATTCTTATGTGTGATTGGGGTTATTTACACATTTTTTTTCTTTGCGTAACTTTTGCTTTTGACAGAAGTTCCGCTTTGGCGTAAACCCTTTTTCTCAACATCCATCTTTTTGTTGTTGGGTCGTAAGTCATTTTCGTAAATAGGTGTAAGTTACCTCCATGTAAGTTGTGACTGATTTTGGTCGTAAATTGGACTTGCATCTCGTATCTTCCTAAGTAAATCAGCTCAAAAGATACATTTATTATTAATTGGACATTTGTATGGCACCTATAAACAAGTGTTTCCAGGTTCCACAAGACACATTTGGGAAAGGGAACATAGGAAGAACAACAACAGATAGGTATATTGGCTTGGTGGAAATCATACCATGCAAGTGCAAGAACAAGGTGGTAATTGCAGGGGGTAGAGGGAGAGGTGCAGGAGTGTGTTGCCTTGGGGAGGGGTCTATGGCGAGTGCTGGAGGGGTCAAGAAGGCATATGCTGGCGGAGCCAAGAAGGCTAGTGCTAGGGGAAAGGGAGGGTGAAAGGAGTGTAAGTGCAGAGGACAGTGTGGAATAGGGAAATAGTTAGGAAATTACACGGCCTGCAGTAGCGCCGTGTAGTAATGGTTAAGTTGCTCAACCCATATGAACAGCACTTCTTGGGCAGATTATAACTTTGCCCCCCTGAATGAATGCTCACCAAATTTGTGGCTGGAATGTCGACTTTGTCCTGAAAGCATGCTTTTGTAAATTTGGTGTAAATCCGTCCAGTAGTTTAAAAAGAAAATGGCCAAAAAATGAGGTCCAAAAGAATGTGTGCTATCTGGGTCCAGTCAGCGGACTCACTTTCCTATTCGGTCCACGGACACACCGCTGGCCCAATCAGAGAGTGACGTGATGTCCGTGAACATCGTACGCACCTGCTGATTGGTGTCACGATTCCTCCCATGCGCACACCACTGGCCCGGGATCATGTGGTCTCCAAAGCGCTCCCCCGCCACCTGTCTCGCTCATCCCTTTCTCCCTCTCCTCTCCGGGACTCACGTGGATACTCACATGCCTTGCGCGTGTGGCCGCGCCTGGTCCGTAACAGGACTGCTCTCAGGCTACGGCCGTTTCTTCACTGGCAGTTACCTTGGCACCTGGGATCACGAAGAACTAGCATCGGGCTTCCGCGTCGCGGGACTGTAAGCTCGCGTGATGCGCCTGCCCGATCACGTGACCCAGCCGCGCATCACGTGACCAGAAGCGCTCATCACGTGACCAGAAGCGTGAGTACTTAAACACAGGAAACCCAGGTACTCGTTGCTTCACAGCTGTGCTCTGCATCCTGTTTGGCGTTACGTACTTTGGATCATTGACTACTCACGGAATCGACCTGGCCTGCTCTACTGGACGCTTCTTGGATTACCCCTTGGATTTGTTACTTGGTGATTATTGGCTTTCGACCACAGACTGTTTGGACTGCCTCACGGATTCTCCCTCTGGCACTTCGACTCTTTGGACTTCTTGTCTCACAGCTCCACAGTTTACTCCTGCTAACAGGCGGATAAGCCGACTACTACTCCTTTTGGGGTAATTCAGTCCACATGGGTCCCGGACCTCCCCACTAGGTTCATCATCCCTACTTGGACCTCCTTGGGTAAGACCTTTACGTTTTTCCTAACACTGTGGTTTATTGCTTATTGCTTGGTACTTAATCCGCATTTTCTTGCAGCAGCTTGGGGTCCCAGAGGTTCGCGGTCCCGGATTTGAACATCTCCGCCTGTGGCCTCAACGGCTGCACAGAGAGTGACTTTGGGTTCTCTCTATGCGGCATTTGGGGACGGAGGCCTCTTCTGCCTACACGACACTCAAGTCACAACAGACTGTGAAGCCTATTGTCGTGTAGGCAATGGAGGGGAACGCTGAAGATCCCATGACTGCTATAGTCCAAGCCATCACAGTGCTACGAGCCGACATGGCAGTGGCCAACATGGCTATCCGTCAACGCCTTGACAACATACAGAGTCTCAGACACCCTTTGCCCCAGATGCGGAGTTCGGAGATACACCCCCTGTCCCTCAACCCGTTCCGCCACCGGTTCCCTCACCTCAGAATCCCATTCCCGTGGTGTTACCCACCCCGTTCCCGCTGGCAGCTCCTGAGAGATACTATGGGGATCCCAAGAAATTCAGGACCTTCCTAAACCAATGCAAACTGCACTTTATGTGCTGACCTCAGGCTTTCCCAGATTCCACCACAAAAGCAGCGTTCACCCTTTCCCATCGGGCTGGTGTGGCTGCTGCATGGGCCAACCCCTTGTTGGAGAATGACAGCCCGGCCCTATACGACTTCAATCTCCTTGTCACTGAAATGGCCAGGGTCTTTGATACCAGACACAAAGCCTAGTCCCGGGACCTGGAACTCCTGGACTTGAGTAGGGTAGGGGTTCCCTCATTGAATTCATAACCCGTTTTAACCAGCTCTCCGCTGAAACCTCCTGGCCCGAGAGCAAGAAGGCAGTAGTGTTCTATAGGGGTCTCAGTAATTCCATGAAGGACGCTTTATCGGTAGTCCCTTCGTTACCCACTGCATTCCAGGGTCTGGTTGATTTGTCTCTTCAGGTGGACGCAGGTAGGTCCGAAAGAAGAGCGGAAGCGGGTTTCGCTCAGCCCACCACTCCTCACACGACAGTTCCTTCCCCTGACTCCTCACAAGAACCCATGCAGATCGGGGGCATCAGGAGCCCGATAACTCCCCTAGAAAGGGAACGTAGGAGGGTGGATAATGCCTGCTACTATTGTGGCACATTAGGTCACTTTGTTAAAGAATGTCCGCGGCGCCCCAAACTCAAGCCACAGGGTTTTCAGACAGCTCGATCATAGTACCGGGGACGGGATCGAGCTATATCACTCACACCCCGGACCCAACACCCGCTTTCGGGCGGATCCGCCACATCCATGTACAAGTCACTCTACAGCCACAGCATCTGTCACGCATCCTGTTACCCTGATTATCGATTCGGGGGCAACGGGTAACTACATCAACATTTCCTTGGCCCATTCCCTGAATCTGCCCCTCGTGACCAAGACTAGGCCCGAACCAGTACATGCTGTAGATGGCTCTTCTTTGATTTCAGGCCCGGTAAAACAACAAACAGCCCCTTTGCTATTAACGATTCAATCCAAACACAGGGAGACCATAAGTTTTGATCTCATCACCATGCCACAGTTCGGACTCATACTGGGAATCCCTTGGCTTCAGGAACATAACCCCCTCATTGATTGGAAATTGGGTTTGGTTCACTTTGAGTCGGACATGTGCAAACATTTCTGTCTTCCCACAGACACCGTCAGCGGTAACCCTGCTCAGGCTATAGCTCAGTTAACGGTGCTTAACCCGCAGGAAACATTATCGGATCATGTAGTCGGCCTAGTAGCGACAGACGTTCCCCAAGTCTACCAGGATTATGCGACTGTGTTTGATCGTGGCTCCTCCGAAAAACTTCCACCTCATCGTCCATACGATTGCCCCATCGATCTGCTCCCTGACGCTGTGGTTTCCTCAGGGCGGATCTATTCCCTCTCACCATCCGAGGAATCGGCTCTCCAGGAGTACATTCGGAAGGCCTTGAGCCTAGGGCACATACGGCCATCCACCTCACCGGCAGTGAGCCCTATATTTTTTGTGCCCAAGAAAGAAGGCGATCTGTGCCCATGTGTAGACTATAGACGCCTGAATGCGGTCACGAGGAAAGACCGGTACCCTATTCCCCTCATCACGCCCTTGCTTGACCGACTCACACACGCTACTATCTTCACCAAATTAGACCTCCGCGGAGCCTACAACCTGGTCCGCGTCTGTTCCGGGGACGAATGGAAAACCGCTTTCTGTACCCGGTACGGCTTATACGAGTATACAGTCATGCCCTTTGGGCTGTGCAACGCCCCAGCGACCTTCCAGAGGTTTATGAATGACATCTTGAGTGATATCCTAGATGTCTACGTTGTGGTTTACCTCGATGACATCCTGATTTTTTCTCAATCTCTGGAAGAGCACGTACGCCATGTTCGTGAGGTGTTGTCATGGTTGCAAAAACACTCTTTATATGCCAAGCCGGAGAAGTGTCTGTTCCACTCTGATAACGTTGACTTTGTCGCGTTCTGTATCACTCCCGGAGGGTTGTCCATGAACCATTCCAAGGTAAAAGCGGTTTTGGGCTGGCCTGTTCCTGCAAACCTGAAAGCTCTTCAGTCCTTTTTGGGCTTTGCGAATTTCTACAGGAGGTTCATCTCTGGTTTCTCTTCTATCGTGTCACCCCTCACCACATTAACCAGCCCTAACAACCCCTTTCTTTGGTCTGATACACATCAGAAGGCCTTTGATGCATTAAAGACTGCTTTCACTACAGCCCCTGTTCTCCAGCATCCCGACCCAGAACTCCCTTTTATTGTAGAGGCCGACGCCTCCTCCTTTGCTCTTGGTGCTGTCTTGTCCCAAGCATGTCAGTCCACAGGTCGCCTGCACCCGGTTGCATTCCATTCCCGCAAGTTTACTACCCCCGAGTCCCACTACACCGTGACCGAGAAGGAGCTGTTAGCGGTGATGGACGCGTTCCACGTTTGGCGACACCACCTTTTGGGCACCAAGCATCGAGTCACGGTATTCTCAGATCACCAAAACCTGCAGGATTTGGCGACCCTAAAATGTCTTAACAGTCGACAGGTGAGGTGGCATCTTTTCTTCGCGACATTCGACTTCCAGATCCGACATCGGGCTGGTTCCGCACATGGCAAAGCCGATGCATTGTCACGCTCTCCCGGGGGGGTTTCTCTGCCAGAATTCCCTGACACGTTGTTGGACAACACCAAGGTAATTTGTCTATGTACCCCCTCAGTGCCCTTAGTGGACGCGGTGCCCAATTGGGTTTCCTTGCACCCCGACCAGTTATCAGAGTGGGATCCGGTATTCCATGATGGTCTCCCGTATGTGTTGAACCGCCTGTTCTTGCCCACTGCTGATACACGCAATATGGCCATGGAATGGTCGCACAATGCCCCTGTGAACGGTCATCCTGGCCAACGCCGGACGTTATCTCTCCTGAAACGCTGGTGTTGGTGGCCGGGCATGAAGAGGGACGTGGATTGCTACGTCAACACCTGCACCGTATGTACACAATGCAAAACCCATAGGGGATGCCCATTGGTCCTGCTTCTCCCTTTACCCGTGCCTCCGAGACCGTGGCATACATTAACCATGGATTTTGTTACAGACCTTCCCCGGGTGCAGGGTTATGATACTATTTGGTTGGTGGTGAACTCCTTCTCAAAGATGGCCCGTTTCATCCCCTGTAAGGGTATACCCTCCGCTTCCGTCCTGGCCACCTTGTTCTTTGATTCCATCTTTTATCTATTTGGGTTGCCCTCTGTCCTTATTTCTGACCGGGGTTCTCAATTCACTTCTCGCTTCTGGCGTGCTCTGACCAGGTTAATGGGTATAGATGTCCGGTTCTCTTCGGCCTACCATCCGGAGTCGGATGGTCAGACCAAAAGGACAAATCAGACCATGGAGCAGTATCTGCGCTCTCTGATCCTGCAGCAGCAGTGCTCTTGGTTGCGTGCCCTTCGACACGCTGAATTCGCCTACAACAATGCGGTTCACGCATCCACTGGGTTCTCTCCCTTCTATGTCCTCTATGGCCAGCATCCCCGCACATTGCCGATCCCTGACCTCGCGGCCTCCACCAATCCGGCCGCTAGTGCCTGTCTTAGGGATCTGTCATCTATCCACACCCAGACCATGTTGCATCTCCGTGAGGCCCAGTCTTCTATGAAGGTCCAGGCAGACAAGAAGTGTCTGTTAACCCCTAGTTTCACGGTGGGGTCCCGGGTGTGGCTTTCTACCCGTCACTTGAGGTTAGTGGGTTGCAGGAAGCTTTTGCCCTGTTTTGTGGGTCCTTATGTGGTGTCCCGGGTAATCAATCCTGTCACATAAAGTCTTGTTCTCCCGGGGGTCGTGGAGGATCCACCCTGTGTTTCATGTCTCCCTTCTCAAGCCATGTCCGGCACCTTCCCGCTTCTCTGCGCGCCTCTGCTGCCCCGGTGTCCCTGGCATCCCCTGATGTGTACGAGGAGTCCTCCATCCTGGGCTCCCGGTTCTACAGGGGGCGCTTGCAGTATCTGGTGGATTGGGTTGGTTATGGCCCCTAGGAGCGATCTTGGGTCCCCGCTATCGATGTCAACGCTCCCCGGTTGGTGGCTCGTTTTCACCGGGGTCACCCTTCCTGCCTACGGGGTCGTGGGCCTTGGGGGGGGGCTCTGTCATGATTCCTCCCATGCGCACACCACTGGCCCGGGATCGTGTGGTCTCCAAAGCGCTCCCTCGCCCCCTGTCTCGCTCATCCCTTTCTCCCTCTCCTCTCCGGGACTCATGTGGATACTCACATGCCTTGCGCACGCAGCCGCGCCTGGTCCATAACAGGACTGCTCTCAGGCTACGGCCGTTTCTTCACTGGCAGTTACCTTGGCGCCTGGGATCACGAAGGACTAGCATCGGGCTTCCGCGTCGCGGGATTGTAAGCTCGCGGGACTGTAAGCTCGCGTGATGCGCTTGCCCGATCACGTGACCCAGCCGCGCATCACGTGACCAGAAGCGCTCATCACGTGACCAGAAGCGCGAGTACTTAAACACAGGAAACCCAGGTACTCATTGCTTCACAGCTGTGCTCTGCATCCTGTTTGGCGTTACGTACTTCGGATCATTGACTACTCACGGAATCAACCTGGCCTGCTCTACTGGACTCTTCTTGGATTACCCCTTGGATTTGTTACTTGGTGATTATTGGCTTTCGACCACAGACTGTTTGGACTGCCTCACGGATTCTCCCTCTGGCACTTCGACTCTTTGGACATCTTGTCTCACAGCTCCACAGTTTACTCCTGCTAACAGACGGATAAGCCGACTACTACTCCTTTTGGGGTAATTCAGTCCACGTGTGTCCCGGACCTTCCCACTAGGTTCATCATCCCTACCTGGACCTCCTTGGGTAAGACCTTTACGTTTTTCCTAACACTGTGGTTTATTGCTTATTGCTTGGCACTTAATCCGCATTTTCTTGCAGCAGCTTGGGGTCCCAGAGGTTCGCGGTCCTGGATTTGAACATCTCTGCCTGTGGCCTCAACGGCTGCACAGAGAGTGACTTTGGGTTCTCTATGCGCGGCATTTGGGGACGGAGGCCTCTTCTGCCTACACGACACTCAAGTCACAACAACTGGTCAGTTATAAATGTGAGGTGTGTCATATTCTTTTAAAAAGGCACCATGTTGAATCCATGGACAGCCGCCGTTGTCCGTGGACATCACAGTAAAAACATATTAGAAAAAAAGCAACATTGCACTTGTCAAACTAATATCTCTGGGGAAGTGAGGGGTGATGAGGATGGAATGGGATATGGCCGTAAAAAGCCAACAAACAGGTGTTTTTTCATCTTAGAAGTTCGCAAACAGTTCAGGACAGCCCTGTGATGTTTGCAAACATCTAAGATGTTCGGGGACACCCATATAGATTTTTGCATTATAGGGTTGGTAATAAGCAGTTTTTGGATGGCTTATAACTTTGGCACCACTCAATCAAACTGCATGTAATTTGTGATATCATTCTAGATCTGGCATTGAATCATTCTTCAAAGTTTGGTGCTGTTTTGCCAAGAGGGAACAATATTAGAGGAGGGGGTCCCAAAATGTATGAAAGGCTTATAAATGTGGTGCCATTTCACAAGAAAGGTTTGCAAAAAGATTTAAGACCCAGATTTGAATGTTTTTGCAAAGTTCGGTAGGATTATGTGAAGAGGAGTCAAAATTAGAGGGGGGGTTTGAACATTTTTAGACGGCTTATAGCGTTGTTGCGGTATGACGAATGTGTACAAAAGATTTTAGAAAAAGATTATAGACCCAACCTTGAATGTGTGTGTAAAGTCTGAATGGATTTTGTCAAGTGGGCGCTAAGTTATATGACTAGTTTATGTATGTACATGTTGACACTTTTGATAACTTAAAACATGGACTGATTTGTAGCAAAGTCGTGCAAGGAGCACTGACAAGGACCTGAAAGCATGGTTTTGCAAATGTGATATACCTTTGGTGACTGAGGTATAGCCTGTGGCCATGGGCAGATTGGCCATGGCCAAAGGCCATGACTCGGACAATCTGGCTACTGGTCATGACCACGAGGGACTGGCAATGGGGTTAAAGTGGGCATGGCCATCAGGGACTGGCATAGTGGTAAAGCTTTTGAAAATCGGGATAGGTTTGAATTGGTAATAAAATTGTGCTTGCAGCTAAAATTCTGCCCATTGCTAGAGGCCAAAGTGCTGCACAGGATTGCATCAGTACATTGCTGTGACTATGGCTGCACACACTCCAAGACAATGCAGATAATTACGGAGCACGCCGAACCAGGAGCCTCCATGGTCACCAGGCCACACCTTCAAATAAATAACCCCCCTTATTGGCGACCATAACGGGACAAGATATTGGGATTGCATGCCAGACTCATTTCCACATCCTTGCAGCAATGACTGGCCCACAATCCACACGCCTTGAGAAAGACCCTAGAGATTCTAAACACATGTCGGCCTACTTCTAACAATAAATATAGCACCTACAAAGAATTTCAAGACTGCTTTATTACGAAAACAGTTACTTATTGAATAACCCAGCGCTCAAGTGAACAGGGATCACTCTCCTATTTGAAACCTAACACTTGAAGAAGGAAGGGCACCTTCACAAAAGAACCCCATCAGCAGCAGGAAGCACAGTGATCTACTCATTCTACCACCCGGCAATTACTTGATGATGGTGTACTCTGATTAGATTTTTTGGGCATGCAGCATGGCCGAAGCCCTAGGTTTGAATGGGAAAAAAATATTCTGCTTGCGGCTACAGCTTGAAGTGCTATATTGAATTACAACAAACCTGCGTGAGGAGCATCAGCAAGGACCTTAAAGCATGCTTTTGCAAATCTGTTTTGTGGTTTATTTTTCAAAAGTGTCCAAATGTAAGCACAGAAAATAGTGATATAATTATGGTGAAAGGACAATGGGCCTGGCCCTCGCCAAGGACGAATGCCTACTCTGATTCACTTATTGGGGCATGGGGCATGGCCGAAGTTCTAGGTTTGAATGGGGAAAAGAAATCGGCTTGTGGCTGTAGCCCAGAGTATTGGACGGGATTGCAGCAAACCTGCGCAAGGAGCACCAGAAAGCAACTGAAAGGATGCTTTTGTAAATCTGACCTGTGTTTTATTTTTTTGAAAATGTCGAAATATGAGTACAAACATAGTGATATAACTTTTTGCCATTTGCAGTAGCACAACAAATAGTGAGATAAGTTTAGTACATGGACAATGGGTCTGGCCCTTGGCAAAGACAAATGTATCCTCTGATTTACTTATGGGGGCATGCAGCATGGCGAAGCTCTAGGTTTAAATGGGAACACAAATTCTGCTTGCAGCTGATGCCCGTACTGCTGGACGGGATTTCAGCTAATTTGTGCGAGGAGCATCAGCAAGGACCTGAAAGCATGCTTTTGCAAATCTGAGTGTCTTTTTTTCTTTTTTTGAAAGTGTCGAAGCCTAAGTACAAAAAATAGTAATATAACATTTCTGCCATGGGCAGTGGGCCTGGCCCTCGGCAAAGACAAAAGACAACACTGATTTGCCTATTGGGGTATGCATCATGGCTGAAGCCCATTCCCCATGGATTTTGGAGACTCGCCATGCAAGCAGTGAGCAATGGCCATTGGTTAGATTATGAGGGTATAGTGAACACTGAACTAGGATGCTGGGTAGGTGCAGTGGATAATGGGGGTGGTTTGGTGAAGCAGGGATCATGGTCGAGCCTCATGCCCTAGGCAATTGAACAATGGTTTGCCTCCCGCTGCTGATAACGATGCACACAAGTATGCATTGCAAAAAATATGTTTGTTAAAGGAGTTTTATAGTTCTTTCATATATCTTAAAAGAGGCATTATTAATAACTTATATATAGTGATGTAATATTATAAAACATTTTAACTTATAAAAACCTATTCAATTGACAGAACATCTTTGTTAAAGGGACGTTACGGTTAAGATGTACCCCGCCGTTGAGAATCCTCTGCCCCAGCAGTTAGTTAGTGGCCTCCCACTTTGGCATCCCTTGGCACTTCCCCTACTGAGCTCCCATGAGCATTTGTCCATCCGTACTACCCCATTTATTTATGTACTTCTCTCACTGCACAATGCATATGTGCATTTATAGGAGCACTATGTGTCATGTTTTGGTATAAGTATGGGAAATGTAGATGCAAAAGATTTGTAGAACATTGTTAAGTGGCAGTTGGTGGGTGGAAGTTTATTATGTTGATAGGCTATATGTAGAGTTTTTTTAAGTGATTGGTGGATATTTGTGTGAATGGTTTAAAGCAGGCAATGAGTGAGTTTTACAAACATAACAGTAAACAGAGAAGAAGGACTGTCTTGTGTGATGGTGTGCATTGTAAGAAACATAAGGGTGTTCTCCCAATAAGACCTCAGTGGTCCCTTATTCAGGTGGCCAGAACACAGTCATTGCTGTTGGGTCCAGTTCCTGGGGTGGACCAGTGGGGGAGGATCACCTGAATAGAGGAATCCGGGGTTATGCTAAGGAGATACCCAAGGTGAGATGCGGTATGTCACAGGCAAAGAGGATGAGATGGATGAGATCACAGAGAACTTTGTGCACTATGTTACACCTAGCCCCCTCTCCCCGCTTCTGTATCCCGTATTAACAGCCACCAAAAACTCCCCATCTGGTGTCTCGCATAAGAATCCGATCCCTACTAAACTGAAAAACCACCTCTCCCAGAAACCCTCTACTTTCTATCCAACCACAATAATGGTTCCTGGCGGCATTACTAATTATATCATACTCGACATCACTGATGAGATTAATAATTACAGCAAATGTGATATTACTGATTATGTTTGGATATTTGTGTTTACCTCTTTTGATGCGTATTTGATTTTATTAAACTTAACATTAGTAACAACATGACATTGAACAATACATTGATACAGAAGTATGATATGATTACAGTTGAAACATTAACATGCAGTACTTATCAACTTAAGTTTAAAATAAAAATATGTAACATTATACAGATGGTTTGAATTTCATGTATTAGTAAACAATTACAATACTTCAATGCAGGGAAAGTAACTGATGCTGGTAAATCTATTTGAGTCATTTCAAACATAATATAATAAGTATATGCAGTAAAAAAAAATCAATAAGAATAGATAGAAGTAGCAACATGTTTAATAGTAAGTGTTATTAAAATAGTCAATGTTCACATTTAAATTTACAATGTTCCTTACTCTAATACCATTACATGAACACATTATTTTCTAAATTACAGGTTTTATAAAAATAATAATCATATACAAAATAAAGTACATGCCCATGTGCATTGTGCCAATATGTAATCTAAGATTTCTAAGTATGTTTAATACACAAAAAATCAGTTACTTATGGTACATAATTGTATAGCGCACATTACATTTGAGGAAATAAGGGCAGAAGACATTCTGTTGTGGAAGTATAAAATATGTACACATATGTTACGTCAAAAAACTGAGTTTTCATATTTCAAAATGTAATTAATGAAACCAGTGGCATCAGTGATGTCATGCATGATGTAATCAGTGATGCAATCAGTGATGCCATCAGTCATGTCATGTATGTACAATGTAATTAGTGATGTCACCAGGGATGTCATAATTGATGTAATCTGTGATGTCATCATTGTGGTCATACACTGCACAAGAGGGGGCGCATAGTTAAGATGGACTTGCTGGAAATGCGTTTGTGTGAATTTCAGGGGTTTTGTTGTGTTAACTCTGATCACGTTAACACTCTCTTAACCAAGGCCTTTTTTACTGAATTTCAAAGGCTTTGTTGCTACTCGCGTTTCACATTAAATCTTATCAACTTAAGTCTTTCCTAACTAAAGTTTTTTTCACTGAATTTCAAAGGATTTGTAATACTATAGTTTGTTCGGGGCCCACATGCCATGGCCTTTGGCTGTGGCAACAGTACATGTTGCACCAATACGTTTCTACGTGGCTCACTAGCCATGACCACTGCATATTGTGACAAATTGCTGGATTTTATCACTTCTCCCCAAGGTGGAGCTTTTCCTTGTGACGGTAGGGAGGTGAGCCCACTACACAACACCTTCCCAAGGGGTAGAGGCAAGAAGTACCTCACCGGGAGAGACTCCCCATTTGGGGACAAGGGCTCCCATTCCAGTGATGAACTCCCTAAACCTCAGATCATCATACCCTCTTTTACAAGATCGTGTGAAGGAAGTCATGAAGAAAAAGCCCAAGTTTGTTATTTTCAACCAAGTATAACTTTAAGATCTATAAGAGAAACTAGAAAGAAGAAGATCATTCGAGCCATAATGAATGAACTATTGAAAGAGAAGAAGCACTTGTGCAAATGATCACGGAAACCCCAGCAGGATGTCATAAAAATGGTAGGCAGGGCCTGACAGTGAGACAGAAGGACAACAAAGTTCAAACCAGCTGGTGCTATCCAGCTGATAGAGTCCTGGACGTGTGGCATCCATCACGTAGAAGAGAACCAGGAGATAACACCAAAGCGATGCTTTGGGAAGGGAATGCCACGCCACAATTAGAATTGCGGACAGAGTGTGCAGGAAGACAGAGAGAACTGAAGCAAATTACCAACAAGCTGCATTGGAAAAGGTGAGAGAACAAGAATACTAAAGGAAGCCATACCGTGCGAAGTCCTGATCCCGAAAGGGAGGATGGTGGCGTGACCATAGGATCGGCACAGTGGATTCTTTGATCCATGAACAGTGCTGAGACCACAGAAGTGAAGTGGACAAAGAACGAAGCTAAGAAAAGTGCAGCTGAGTGACGAGCTGGTCTGTTACCAACGAGAGATGCCTTCCCAATGCGAAGAGAAAGAATCCCCAGTCCTCACTGGACCGCAATATTGTTAACCCTACAAACCATAGGTGAGGGAGAAAACAGGAGACCTGGGAGCTGAATGAGAGAGTAATACTCATCACTGGGACGCACATACTCTTCTCAGTTCAAAGGAGGATTTAAAGAAAATGGGGTGATAATAATAAGCGCTACTGGGACATGCCTACTTGTCTGTCCGAAGTTAGATTTAAAGATACTGAGAGAGAATTCTAAGCGTTACTGGGACATGCATAATTGTTTCAGTCCATAGGAAGACTTAAAGATATCGAGAGAGAATAATAAGCATTACTGGGACATGCATACTTGTCTCAGTCAAAAGGAAGACAAAAAGCGGCACAACGACTCTGCCCAGTCAACAACAAGTTTTAAAATTACCAAGAAGGAATGACAATCATTATTGGAACTTCCCTACTCGTTTCAGTCGAGAAGAAATAGGGACATTACAGAGAAAGAGTGATACACATCACTGACACGTTCCTACTCGTCCCAGTTTAGAGGAAGTAATAAAAGGAAGTGAGAAAGAGTGTTGGAACTTTACAGTTTGTATTAAACAACAGGAAGAGTGTTGTGAGTGTAAAGAAAAAGGTGTTGAAAGATCCAATGGGAGGAAAAGGATAATTGAAAGAACAGAAGACCAAGAGAGAAAGAAGTAGAGAACCGTTTTGAGAACTGGGAGAGTACAGTAGACACATTGTATACACTGAAGAAAGTGGTGGCAAAAAGATATCTACAAGTTCCACATTGAACTGAACTTGGGGAAGATCCATACAACAGGAGCAGGGAGTCCTTCTCCTGTCATTTAGTTATTATTATAGTGGTAGGGCCAGAAAGGTGTCGCTTTGGACAGAACACTGAATCTTATTTGGGACTTGATCCGATGACTGATGAGCAACTTAGTTCATTTTTCAGGTATTGAACACTCATAGTTTAGGGAAATAAATGAGTTTGCATCTTTTGTTAAATAAAAGTATCTTAAAATGGAAAGTCAGAGTCTGTGTCCTGCTTCTGGCCCTTCACAATATGTTGCCCCATGGGTTTCCTTGGGGCCATCTAGCCATTACCTTTGGCCATGGCCAACGTACATGTTAAACCAATAGGTTACATTGGGCCCCACTTCTGTACATGTTGCACCAGTAGGTTTCTTTGTGGCCCACTACTCATCCCCTTGGGCACAGAGATCCATTACCCCCTGCCTAGGAGATGTGTTCAATGCAGGTGTAAAATTACTTACTTTTCTTGCACTCCATCCCCATGAGATTCCCCCGATATTCCTAAAATCATGGCAATGAACTATACATAAAGCGGCATTGAACTGTCAATGTATGCATGATTTCTCCAGTATTTACCCGATAATGCTTGAAAATCCAAAATTCTTCCCTATCCTGACAGGCACTCACCAACTGCCCCCCTCCTCTTTCCATCGTCCCTCCATTCCCCTCAATTGCTTTTTTCATCCCTCCTGGCCATTATCCGCTATTACTGTTTGGTTAATGTGATGCATTTTTGTTCCACGAGGTGGACTTCATTGAAATGAGAGTGCTGAATTTCAGGGGTTTTGTTGCATTACACCTGATCACATTAACTCTTGCTTAACAAGTGGTTTTTCACTGAATTTCAAGGGTTTTGCTATACCTTGGTTTCCTCAAAGCCCACTAACCATGGCCAGTGGCCATGGCCGAACATGTTGCATAGTTTCTTGAGGTCTCAATAGCTTTGGTCTTTGGCCGTGGCCTCTGAGCGTGTTGCACCAGTATCTTTCTTTTGGGCCCACTAGCCATGGCCATTGGCCAAGTCAAACCATTAATTTGATTCCAAACACCCATTGCCCCCTGCCCAGTAGATGTAGGCACTGCAGATATTAAACCTTTTTATTTCTAACCCCTTATTCCCATGATAATTTCACAGTAAAAATGTCCAATAGTAGAAATTCCTGCGGTAGAGTAGCGGTTCGTCGATTCCGGTGATAACCGGAAAAAATGCTCAGAATTCAAAAGTATTGCACGTTCTCACAGGCACTCAACATTTGTATTCCCTCAATTTTCCAGTCCCCTCACTCTACTCAATTGATTTTTCCATCCCTAACTCTCTCCCATTAATACCTACCACTCATTGCCTCATGTGATGCACAGTTTATTCTGAGTGCATGTTGAGGCGTTGCCGCTGTAATCTCGTGAGATGTCCATGGTCTTCCTCAGATAAACCAAACATTTTCTATTTGTAATTGGCTTCCCAACCCACCCCCAAATCCCCATCTTTCCTTGGTGTGTTCTTTCCCACTCCCAACCTCTAGCCTGATGTGATTGCTATTGCTATTGGTGTTTATACAGCGCCTACACCTACTGCCAGGCCATCTAAGCACTGTGGTTCAAAACAGTCAGTGTCTACACAAACACAACAGTTTTGAATTTGAGAATGGTATTAGACTCTAAAAGGACATGGGGAGTTCATTCCAAAGCTTGATGGCATCCATTTTCCTCCTCCAAATAGCTGTTAGAGTATTTCCATTCCGGGTTATACGGAAGGCTGAAAACTGTGTTTTTTTTTTTTTTGCTTTCTTAACAACTTGTTCATTTTTTAACAATACCATTCCAAATTGTCCTTTATGGGGGTTTCGGGGTCGGGGTCGGGGGACATGTGGCAAACCATTTGTCTGCAAAATCTGTCTTGCAATTCAAAATATGTCAGCAATTCAAACCTATTGTTGCAACACGAACAGTGCCCATGCGCAAAGGCCATGGCTAGTGGGCCCTGAAGAATCTATAGTATAACAAAACCCTTCAGTGAACATACTTCAGTTAGAGAAGAGTTAAGGTGATCATATTCAATGTGAGAAATACATAGCAAAAAACCTTTGAAATTCAGTGAAAAAAACAGTGTCACAAGTGATGTTATCTGTGATGTTATCATGGTGGTCATACGCTGCACAACAGGGTCGCATAGTTAAGGTGAATTTGCTTGAAATGAGATTGCTGAACTTCAGGGGTTTTGTTGTGTTAAATCTGATCACCCTATACTGTCTTAACCAAGTTTTTGTAATTGTTGTTTATATATAAAAACCAGGAAGCCAGATTTATCTAGCACAGTTAGTCAAAAATATAAGTTTTCAACTTGTTACTGAATTCAAAGAGGGATTCTGTTTTCTGAAGATCATGAGGCAGGGGGTTCCAGGCTCGGGGACCTGCGCAGGAAAAACATATATCGCCCCAGAACACAGATCTTGATGGTGAAACCACCAGAATGTGTTGTCCTGAGGAACGTAGACAGCGATCCGGGTGGCAAGAGGAAATGTTTGACCAAAGGTATCTAGGGGGCAGTCCCTTGGAGGAATTTAAAAATTAGACAGAGGGTCTTGAAAAGAAACCTTTGCTGTATCGGTAGCCAGTAAAGGTTTCTCCCGAACTGAGAAATGAGCGAACTTCAGGGCAGTGAAATAACAAGCCTAACATATGCATTTTGAGCAATCTGCAGACGTTGGATTTGACCATGTAGGATTCCCACTAGTATGGCATTGCAATAGTATAATCTGGAATTAACCAATGCACCAACTACCAATGGGCGATCGTTATCTGAGATAAGCGGTAGCAGAGGTTTTAAAAGTTTGAGATGGTATGTACATATTTCACAATTTAATTTACCTGCAGGTTACAGCTTAAATCTGCCTGCCAGATACATCCAATGTAGCAGAGGTTTTAAAAGTTTCAGATGGTATGTACATATTTCACAATTTAATTTACCTGCAGGTTACAGCTTAAATCTGCCTGCCAGATACATCCAATGTTCTTTACATTGGCTGAGAATGATGTTGAAATGTCAATGAGTAATATTTTGAGATAGCCTCCTGTGGAAACAACCTCAGATTTCTACATTAACAGCTTCATAGATTACAAAATGTTTGCTTTGATTGCATTTTGAACAGCTCTTAACTCAGAGTTTACCATAGTGGAAAAGAATGTTTTCAGCCCAAATATCTCAAAATTGGCTGCTTTGATGTTCCTAATTATTTGTAGGCACCTAGATTTGATCTGGCATTGGTGCACTGAAGACACATTTTGAAAACTGACTTTGCCAAATGTGAGATATTAACATTTGAAATGTATCTATATATGCTGCCTGGGCAGAACAATTGCTCCTTTTTCATACAAACTGTACACGTAGCATATAAGTTTTACAATACGTACATTAGACAATTAGCATCTCCTAAACAAATTAAAGGCAAGTCTCAGCTGACTTTAATGTGAGTTTAAACGTCATGGAACAAATGTACACTTTCAATACAAACTGTCCACAGAACATATCAGTTGACTTTGATGTCAGTTTTAAGGTGATGGAATAAATGTACACTTTTCATACAAACTGTACACAGAGCATTCACCTACGACACATGATCCTACAACACATTATTCTATGACACATGCTCCTACTACACACATTATTATGACACAGACTTACTGCACACTCCTAGAACACACACTCTAATGACACGTGCTCCTACGACACATGCTCTTAGACACATGTTGCTATAATAAGTGTTCCTATAATACCCACTCCTATCATACATGTTCCTATGACACACTCACCTACTACACTTGTGCCTACTGCACATAATTTGTGGACATACAGCAACACATGCATCTACGACATGCACTCTTACAACACAACCTTATAACACACACTCAAATGACACACACTCCTACAACATGTGCTCCTTTGACAAGCAGTGCTATAACACGTGCTCCTACAACACACACTCCTATAATACATGTTCCTATAATATGCTACTACACACACATCTACTACACATAACATGTTGAAGTACGACACATGCTCTTACCACACATGCTCATACCACATGCACTGCTATGACACACACTCTTATGCCACACACTCTTATGATGAACAATTACCACATACTCTTATGACACAGTCGTATGACACACACACTCCTAGAACACACGATCCTAAAGCAGGTGCTCCTATGATATGTGCATCTTTTACATGTGGCCCTACTACACACACACACACACACACATGCTCATATGACACATGCTCCTGCAGAATGTGCTCCTACAAAATGTGATCCCACAGCACATGGTTGCATGACACACACTCTTACAACACATACTCCTACTACATGTGTGCCTACTACACTTAACATGCTGATGTATGACATGGTAACATACCTACCCATGACAAAGGTAGAATACTTGATTGGGTGGTGGATTACAATTGTAATGTAATGTCACTATTGCCTCCATTACCCCTCAAATCTGGACTGACCACCACCTTGTATCCTTTAACCTCAACACTACCAAACGATTATACAAAAACGTCCTCATTGCCCCCCCCACACCTTAACGAGGAACAAAAAGAATATCACCATGGATACACTTTTACCACTGATTCTCACAACCATCAATGCCCTACCTGACAACATTGACCCCAACTTGTTAGTCGCAGAATACAATAAAATTATGACGGCATCCCTTGATTCCATCGCCCCTCTCAAAGTGAGACATAGCAAACCAAGAGCACACCTCAACTCCTGGTTTACACCACAGCTGAAAGCTTTACGCTTGGAGAAAAGAAGACGTGAAACAACTTGGAGACTACTCCCCTCCCCTGAAAATAGAACTAATCTTAATAAGATATCAGCTCTCTACAAAAAAGTAATTTGTCTGGCAAATCGGGAATCCTACAACAACTGTATATCACAAGCTAAATCTAGCATGAAGGAACTTTTTGTAATTCTCAAAGAATTAAAAACTCCCCTTCCAGTACAAGACACCTGTGCCAAGGATAAAAAATGGTGTACCAACATTCAGTCTGCCTTAGCCAACAAAATAACTTCCCTCCAAGACAAAATTGCAAAAAAGAAAGCGTCTCTCCCTACCATTCCGCCATACCCCTCTTTACGTCCTCCCATAACCCCCCAACTTGCATAAGCTTCTCCAAAGTCCCTATTCTCGAGACAGAAAAAGTAATACTGTCACTTAAACCTTCAAATTGCCAGGGCGACCAATGCCCTGCTCAACTCATAAAGGACGCAGCGAGAGATTTAGCTCTATTCATATCAAAGCTCATCAATGCCTCCTTTACATCTGGTTCCATCCCAACCAACCTCAAAGAGTCCTGGGTACTCCCACTCTTGAAAAAACAAACGCTAGACCCATCCATCCTGACCAACTACCAACCTATCACGACAGTACCTTTTCTCCTTAAAATAATAGATAAGGTAGCATATTTACAATTCCAAAAATTCCTGGAATGCAACCACCTACTAGGAGTGCGACAATCAGGCTTCCGTCTCCAACATGGAACAGAAACTGTTTTAATCGACCTCAAGGCTCAAATAGACGAAGTTAGGGACAAAGGGAAACCAGCACTTCTTCTCCTTTTAGATCTTGCAGCTGCATTTGACTTTGTTGATCACAAGGTCCTTTGTAGGCACTTAAAATCTGCTGCACACTTCTCCAAGGATGCTATTACATGGATTTAATCATTTCTCAGGAATACGACCATGAGAGTCTTCTCACCCTCAGCTGCTGCAGACCCCAACCCCATCACCTGCGGAGTACCCCAGGGATCCTGTGTTTCACCCACCCTGTACAACATATTCACCAAGCCCCTTTTCGACGATCTGGACCATCTCGGTATCACCTACACTAATTATGCAGATGATACCCAGATTCTCCTTCCACTTTCTGGAGATTACGACAAGGATTTGGCCTTGGTGAACAGGGTTTACCTCATCATCCAGGCATGGATGCAACACATGCTTTATGCCTGAATGATGACAAGACTGAACTCATCATCCTGGGTACTACTCTTAACCTTAAAAAATTAGGACCTGACTATACCTCCTTTATTATTGATGGTAACTCTATCAATGTCGCCAAAGAGGTAAAAATTATAGGTTTCTACCTCGACTCCACCCTCTCATTCACTAAACAAGTGAACTCTATGGCATCCACGACTGCATACACATGCAAACTTATCAGAGCAGGCAAAGCTTTTCTTTCCACAGATAGCTGTACCACTCTTGCCAGAGCCCTGATATTGTCTAAATTAGACTACTGTAACGCTTTCTACATCAGCTCCAATAAATACATCTTGAAGAGACTTCAAACTCTTCAGAACAATGCCCTTAGAGCGGGCTTGGGCATCTCCAAGAGAGTTCACATATCTGAGCTCAGAAGACAAAACAACTGGCTCTCGACAAGCGACAAAATCCAACTCAAAACTGCTTCACTTACATACACATGTCTTAATAACGCAGCCCACTCTACCTTTGCGAAAGATTCTGCAGAAAATCTTCAACGAGGCCCACTAGATCAGTGAATCCAAATTGCCTCACTGTCCCAAGAACTAACCTATCCAAGATGGGGGGTTGCAGTTATCCTGTAAAAGCTGCTCAGCTATGGAACTCTCTATCTCCCATGATACGAGCGGACCAGCCATAACTCCAGTTCAGGCAGACATAGTTTGTGTATTGTATTTTTGACTGTGTAACCAACCTGTGAACCTTCCTGTGATTCCCACGCCCTGATACGTTCGGGTCCAGGGCGCAATATAAATGAATAAACAAAACAAAACAAAAACAAAACATGTGCTCTCACATGCACCTGGGGCACATGCATGTACGACACATTCTCTATGACACATGCTCCTAGGACACGTGATCAAATGACACACACTGCCATAACAAGCATGCCTACAACACACACTTCTATAATATATCCTCCTATAATACGTGCACCTACTACATATGCAGCTATTACACATAACATGCAGATGTATGGCACATGCTCTCACATGCACCTAGTACACATGCATCTAGAACACATGTACCCTCGATGCATGCTCCTACAACACACGCTATGCCATACACTCTCTTATGGCACACACTGTAGTCCTATGACATGTGCTCACAATGCTATACCATGCAATCCTATTACACATGCTCCCACAACACATCCTGCTACAACACACACAACAAACAAACTTACGACACACAGTCCTACAACACATGCACTTACGACACATATACTTACGCCATACGCTGTTTTGCAACATGCTTTTATGACACTCAAAAACATATACTCTGAAGGCATCATGAAGCAAGACACAGACAACAAATTTTCTATTCTCGAATCAAAGTTTTATTTCTTATATATCAGGATGGAGTAAGGCCTAACTTGCCCTATGCTAAGGTGGGATGTCCGTACTTAAAGAAACTAAGTCTGTGTCATAAAGATCAACTGAAAAAGTGCATCTGTGTCCAAAACCTATGCTTGCCCTCATAAATAAATGTATCAAATGTGTGGGGATGTCAGCAACCAAAGAAACAGCATTCAAAATAAAGTTCCGAGCTTCTTCCAGCTCCTGGTTTGCTTTCAGCTTCCCCTTCCCCAAGTGGAAAACAGTTCCACAAAAAAGACCTCAGGGTTCCCTTTCCCATGTTCAACACAGTTGCAAACGGCCTCAGGGTTCCCTTTGCAAAGTTCAACAAAGTTCCAAATAGCCTTGCGGTTCCGTTCCCAAGTTCAACACAATTCACGGTTAATTCAACTTTCTCAAATTTCGATATTGGTTCAAAATCCACTTTGTAACATTTTAGGCTTTTCAACTATTCACTTTGCTTTTTTATTCTTTTTTTGTCATGTTAACACTTGTTAGGCAAAACAACTTAAACCTCTTGATTTTCCTCGGTTCACTCCAAGTAGGGGTAACACAGTCTAGGCGCAGTTGTCAGACCACATGGTCCACTCATCACAGGTCACACAACCGATAACCATTGGCAATTTGTAATGTTCATTGATTCTGATTAGACTTCACTGGCAACACAGGTTTCCTCTCTGCACCCTGGCATTAGTCTGTCTGCACTCCTGTTTCTCCTTGGCAGTCTCTTCACTCTGCCAACAGGTGACATTCACACTATTCACTGCATGGTGTTCATCCCTTGTCACCACCTTGCTATCACACTATCCAATAGTGCTTATCATTTCCCTTTCACTTGCTTCAGAATCTCTCATTAGTGGTTGTAACTTAGCTTTGTATTTTCACATTGTTCATAAATGATTTTTCCTTATGTTTACTTTGTTTGTGAATGGACATCACTTTCTTTCCAATTGTGTGGTATTTTCATATATTTTGCATAACTTTCCTTTAGCTCAGTATTCAATAACTTGTTAAGTACTTTGCATCTTGTTCGGTATTCAATATTGTCCATTTGGTCTCCAGACCCATTTATTACATGCTTTCACTTGATCAGCATCTTCCTTTACCTACACCAAGCTCCTGGAGTGGTCCGGCATGAATGTCCCCTCTCTGTCACTTACAGTCCTACGGTCGCTCTTCTGGGTGCTTTCGTGTTTCTCTTCTGATTTCGCTCGCTCCCCTCTCTCTCATCGGGAGCACCGGTGAGCAGCGCTCGCCTCTTCCGAACCTTCTTGCTGCTTCCTGCGGCATTGTGGATGCTTCTTTGTCCCCGAGCTGCAGCTCGGGACACGCCGCTCAGGGCTCTGCGGTGCTCTTAATATTCGCCTGGCCTTCTCTGGCCTCAATGTCTTTCTCGCTCTCCCGCAGCTGTCGGCAACCTTTTCACCTGCCCCTCTCCAGCTTGCTCCATGTTGTCCTGGCTAAACAGGTGGTTCCCCTTCTCCAGGAGGGTCTCTCCTTTTTATATGCAACTGTAGCCTCTCAAGTGGCTGCAGGCGCAAGTCCTTTGCCTGACTATAATAACTTAGGTCAATTGGACATGCCTGACCATTATAGTGGTGTTCCACAGTCCTCTTTCTCATCCCAGTACCAAAGTGGTGTGCACAGGTGGAAGTGTGCATTACTCCTAGTTGTCTCTTCCTCCTCCCAGTTTAAAGAGATATGCATTTGGGACATTTGGAGTGTGTGACAGTGGGAACATTGGGAATAACCTACAAAGGTCTGGGGAAGGGAGGATGTATTCTGTTAAGGGAAAGGGGGATACCATGCATCACCCAAAGGCATCTTTCCTCCACTCCCCAAGTACCCACCACCCAGGTGATCTGCCTCGCATATCCACCCCCACGGCCGATTTTCAAAAGCGATGACCCTTCCCTGGCCCCCTGAGAGGAACACCCAATGTGAGTAGATGGGAGGATTCCCCTCAGGTTCCTCACAACTCCATGCTCTTACAACAGGCTAGTGTTAAAAACAACACTCAGAATCAATAATCATGTAACTGTAAAAAAAGTTTACATTATTTCAAAAGAACAAAAAATTACAAAAGTGTTAAGGTTAAACCAACAAAAACCTAAACTCTACATATATCATCAATTATACATTTACGGTAAAAACAAAACAAACTTTATTAATAAATTAAAAGTCTATATTTACAGCAAATATCATGTTAACCTTAACTCACCCACACACTTAAAAGCATACAATATTACCATAACATTATAACAATTTCACACATAAAAACAAGTAATAGTCTAAAATATGAAATCATTCAAAAGTACATTAAATGTTCACCTATAATACATTTAAAAGAATGTATAAAATGTGTTTGAAATACACAATGACTACATAATAAACTTACATTACAATATACAGAACCAATTAAAAAATGCACTGAATATTTTCAAAAATAAATCTACAATAACAAAATATACATATGCATTCAAGTCTTATACATTACATATAAAATAATATCACTTTACAAGTAATGTAATACAAATACAAATATGAATTAACAAGAGACATGTAATCCTTGTAAATACATATAATTTACTGAACAGTAAACATAACATTCTAAAAGTAAAACAAACACGAAACCAATAAAGAATTATTGAAAATATTATATAACATAAAAGCTTAGTAACATTTACTTCTACAAATAAGATTAACATATACACATGTATAGTCATTACACTGTGACTAAGAAATGCAAGCGTTTGATATGTGTGCCTAATTTCATTTAGTAAATAAAGCAAACATAAATAAAAACAGTTTACATTTTTTTTAAAACAGGCACACTTTCACAGAACACATTACATTTCTGTGACTATAAACCATTTTAGAGCAAAAACAAAATATGGCAAAACAAAAACAGTGTGAGTTAAGGTTAACAGGATATTTGATGTAAATACATATTTTGTTAATGTATTAATAAAGTTGATTATGTTGTTTCCTTAACTTTATTATTTCTGATATGTGCAGACTTAAAGTTTGTGTTGGTTTCACCTTAGCTCTTTTGTACATTTTCTCCCCAAATGATCTATATATATAAAACGCTTAAGTATGTTTCTGTACTCAGCTGATGCAATTTATCAGTGTTAGGGTGCCCTCTGCTGTCCAAATGGCAAAGTGCACCTCTATGTGCCCTTCCAATTCAACAACTGCTATCATTTTAACATACAGAATGAGCACGGTTCTCCATGGTCACCTTCCACTATCGCAAAAACTCTGAATTACTTTTTTCCAACTGCACCTCTTTTCACAAAGGGCACTGAGTTGCCAGTGTCATTGACCAGTTAATTAATTACCGGCTCAATGTTTCAGTCTCTAAAGAGCGCAACTCTGTAGGACGAATGCCTCCTCTCGAGCTAAAACTGAAAGTAGATGCTGTAATTATGATTCTACGCAATCGTATGCCATCACAGGGACTCTGCAACAGAACAAGATTGACAATTACGCATCTACAAAGACATATCATAGAGGCCTGTGTAATCAATGAAACTTAGATGCTGTTCTTATCCCGCACATACCTTTCATTCCATCTGATACAAATATGATATGATATGATATGGCATTTATAACACGCCTATACACAAGTGTAACAAGGCGCAAAGAGGCAGGGGAGGGGGAACAGAGGGAAGACAGAGACAACGAGATTACCAGACCAGGTGACATCGAGATCACACAAGTGCAGTGGAGGGGGTATGGCAAAAGTGTGAGGGGAAGGGGGCAGTGCAGTACAGGGATCGACAGTAAACAATTAAATAGAGTAAATAACACCAATATGGAAAATGTGCGGACAGCTGGTGGCAAGTGCAATGGTAAGTGCAGGCATCAGGTGTCAAGTGCTAGTAGGGGACTGTAGGGGTATAGAATACAGTCCCCAAGCGCAGGGGTTGCCAGGGAGGCAGTGCAGGGGTGCAACTGGTGGGGCAAGGGACCTGGGCCGAGATCAAAGGGTGGTCAGGTGATCAGTGCAGTTTCAGTTTCACCCAGGAGTTCAGCAGGGGAGAGGAGGAGAGAAAGCAGAAGCAAAGAGGAAGGTCTTGAAGTGCTTACATAACCGGAGATGGTTCTCCTCAAGTTTCAAGGGAGGCAGGGAGGCTGTTCCAGGGGGAGGCCCCAGCCGAAGAAAGAGATCTACCACCAACTCGTTGCTTGGAGAAGTGACTGACCATAAGGCAGTTGGAGGTGGATGAGCAAAGAGCTTGAGAAGGAAGACATTTAGGAAGAGAGATTTGAAGGTATTGAGGCCCCAGGCCTCAGAAGGCCTTGTGGACAATGCAGAGGGTTTGCCTTTCAAATTCAAAATAAAACAGTTACCTATACATTTAGCTTTTTCAATAACCATTGATAAGTCACACGGATGTACGCTTCCTTCCTATGAATTAGTGACCTAAATTGACCTTTAAGATATGCTAGAAAGGTGTATTTTCCACCGGATGCGTCTATATATATATATATATATATATATATATATATATATATATATAAATATTGTTTCAAGCTAGAAGTACGACTCGGATTCTGGAGAATTATGTTCATGGATATTTATTGTCTTTTCTTACAGTTAGTCTGACCTCCTGACCAGCTTCAAAGAAAAAAACAAACCAAAATAATGAACACTAACTCTTAGAGATATGTTCCGTATTATAAAACCCAAATGTTCAAGGAAAACATACTACTTTCAGGATTTTTCTAAACATAAAGTCCCTTTGCCAAATGCTATATTAGCCTACCACTTTCCGAAAAAATACTAACACACATGGGTCTAAAGGGTTTAACAACTTAAAAGATGATTGACTGCTTCTGATCAAGGTTTACTCCCACTCTGGTACCCCTGGATAGAAAGTTCTTTAGGTATCGATTTAATGGCTTAGTGTTTCACATGTGGTTCCACAGAAGTCTAATGCAGCATGTTCCAGTTTCTCTTTTTGGCCGCCGTGGTTGCCAATATCACTTGTTTACTTCACTCTGGGGTGTTTATTTTCCACCCTAGGTCTTCACACTCTTTTGCTCCACTTTGGGTATTTCTCTTTTATTTCTCTCTTTTTCCCTTGTTCCAGGGTGTCTTCACACTCTCCTACCCTCTCTGGGGGTCTCTTGACCCTTGTTTCCCTCTTTTGTATCTCCACTCTTGCCCCCTCTCTTGGGTAATCTTCACGTGGAGCAAGGGGTTAAGCCCCTTACTTGACTGCTTTGAACTGAGCTCACCCATTCTCGCCTCCAGGAGTAGTCAGGCAGACCACTTTCCTTCACTTAGGTTGTCTAGTCCCTTCCATAGGCTGCGCAGGATACCTTCTTCCAGCTCATCTGGGCTCCTGTATCAGAGGGGTAAAAGCATCTTCTTCCCCTTTGGTATCAGTTGGGCTCTTTCCGGTTTCTCTCTTCAGCAAGACAGGGTAGCTACCAAGCACAAGGCAGCCTTCCTTTCCCTGCTTCAGGCTACCTCTCTCTTCAGCATAACAGAGCAGCTACCAGGCACAAGGCACCCTTCGTTCCCCTGCTTGAGGCTTTTTCTCCACTTCAGTACAGCATGGTACCTACCACGCACAAGCCAGCCCTGCTTCCCATGCTTCAGGCTTCTTCTCCACTGTTTTCCACAAACCAGCGAGATATGGGGCCTCATTATGAGGATGGCGGTAACCTGCCAGTGATACCGGAAGGTTTCTGCCATCCTCGTAACACCAAATCCACTGCCTGATATACAGATGCCACTGGGAAATTACAAGTCCCAGTGGCCCAGGCTATCAGGCAGCGGATTCAGGAAGTCCCCATTCCTGTGGATTCCCATGGGATTCTATGGGAATGGGTTCACGGAAGCACTAGCACCATTGTTAACAGTGCCGGTGCTTCCATGAAAACTCTGCCATCCGGGGACGTTGCGCCCGCCGGTCAGACGGGCCGGGCGCAACGCCTCGGAAGTTATAGTTGGAGTGTGGCAGTGTGGAAAGGGTGCCGGTACGGTGCAACCGGCACCCTTATTTCCGGACCGCCACTCTTATAATGAGGCCCATGGAACCAGTCCCCAGCTGAGACACCTTCCACTGAACTGACTCTCTTTATATGCAGTCCTATCTCTCCTAGCCAACCACTGATTGGATGAACTGTCCGGCTTCTCCATTTGTGGAAGTAGTGCTTACATCATAGTCCTCTGAGGGTAGTTCATCCCCTATTGGTTAGTTCAAATATCAGTTGAGTCAATTAAGAGTTTCAATTAACCTTCCTATAAAAGTTATTTTCTCCAGTTTATCTGGTTTACTCCACCTGGGTAGATGGTAGGCATGGCTCTCTGTGTGACTCCTGCTCCGTTAAATAAGCTTTAATTTTTTCACCATGTCTTTGTGGTTTTGTATTTTTTATTGTATTTATTTAAATTCAATTTATCCAAAGTCCTTAATTGAATCCAGGTCTCTTTACATCCGAGGTAACAATGTTACCACTGGTCTATTCCAGCTGTTGTGAGGGAGACAGAAGCCTTTTTCCTGCAGCTGAAAAGTGTTTTTCTATCTCCAAGCTGACAGCACCTTTTGCTAAACGTTGTCGGTTTGACAAGCTGCATGGTCTGCTCTCTCCATGCTGACAGTACATCTTGCTGCATGTTGTCGGCTTGACTAGCTGTTCCTCTTGTCCACAGTGCACAGTCAGGCCGCCGCCAGTCTCCCATTTTGTGCCACAGGGGGGAAGAGATATGCTATTTGTGAGAGTCGAAAGAAAAACTTTGATTCATCACAATATATATATATATATATATATATATATATATATATTACATGGACGCATGCCTTTGGCCATGCACCCAATACTGTACACACTCCCCACAACCATGTAATCGATAATGAATACTACAGGTGTATCCATTGCTGTGACATGCTGCGGTGGTTGTGGCCAGGGTCTACAGTCTTGGAAGTATGGCCTTCGGCCTACGGCCTACAGCCATGCATCCAACACTCTAGTCCCTGGCCACAACCACCACAGCATGTCACACCCATGGCGGCGTACGAATCATTAGGATACCCATTGTAGAAAATAATGTAATAACGACATGTCCTCAATTTCAATGTTCACTAACAACACACGTGTTCTTAGAACAGGTTCAAAGTGCCTGTACACAGCAAGGACTGAAATACTACCCTTATTAGACCCTTCACTTTCTGAATGCAAAAACATCCCGAACTAGGCGTGCACAGAGAAAACATCATTAACACCTGCTGCCCAAACAAGTACAGCATTTCACCCATCTCTTACTCTCTGAACCTCCCCAAGCACTGTAGGAGATCAAAATAGGTTCCGAAACAGCATGCCACATGGCGAATACATCATTAACACCTGCTGCCCAAACAAGTACAGTATGTAACCCATCTCTTACTCTGTGAACGTCCCAATGCACTGCAGGAGATCAAAACTGTTTCTGAAATAGCATTTCGCCTCTGGTGGCGACTGCACTGTCTTTGGATCCAAGATGTCGGGCGCATCCAAACAATCTGACGCAGAGCACGGCTCACTGCAGCCAATCGGCGGAGATGTCACATGTCCACGGTCATGACGCCAGCCCCTTAGCCAATCGGTATCTTGTCCGCGGAGCGAACAGGAAAGTGTGACCGTGGAGCGGACATAGATATCACACATTTTTTAGACCTACTTTTTGGTCATTTTAAAGGAGACTACTGGACGGATTGTCACCAAATTTACAAACGCACGCTTTCAGGACCAACCCCTGCCCCTACCGCAAATGTGTTGCAAATCTGTGCAGCGGTTTGGCCTGTAGGCGTGCACAAAGATTTTCCCACATTCAGTCTATGGGAAAAAAAGACGTTTTGTTACCGCCCTATAACTTTTCCTCCCCTGGACCAAACATCAGTAAACTTTGCAAAAATAATTCAGGGTGGCCCATATACTTTTTTTGCAAAGTTTGGAGAGGATTCGTCCAGGGGGAATGAAGTTATAAGCCGCCCAAAAAGTGTTCTTCCTATGGAAACAGCAACTTAACCATAACAACACAGCAACTACCGTGGCTGTGTAATATATATATATATATGCACGCAAGCCCCGATTGATGATAAACCTCCCGATGCTTTGATCTGGACAGAAAACAGAAGTGTTGTTCCATTGTACTCTCGGGAGTAAAGCAGAAAAAATTACTTTCGTTGTTGGGAAGATGATCATGAGTGCTTCAACCAACTGTGCCAAATCAGCCAACAAAGTACGTGAAGTCACGTATCCCAAATGGCAAGCACCGTAGTGCAAAATTACCACATGAGGAGTGGTCATTCTACGTATGTCTCTACAAACTTGCAGAATTGCAGCAGCATTGGCATCAGTGTCAGCACTCCACACCACCTACACTCCTCGCACATTGAAATGGTGTGCCACATGCCTACTCTCGGCATAGTGTTGTAAGCCTTGCATAAAAATGTCTCCAAGCATCAAAACCCTGACCCTCTCCACCTCTGCCATCTTCAGTGTGCGCACCGTCTTTCGACACAAAAGAGTAATGTGAACATCTGATTGGCTGATGCCTACAGTCGCCTTTACATGCAGGATTTGCTGTAGAAACCCGTATGTGACACGCCCTCCCAGCGGAAAAGCGTTGCCTACGTGCGGCACGTAACTCTTACCCAGTCCTTCCACCCTTTCTACAGCGGTACCAAAGCGAGTCCCTCATTGGACACAACTAAGCGGTCGCACAATCGTCCACCAATCACATAGAACATCGCTAATTTTAACTCCGTCATCAACATTGCGCACTTCAAAATTACTGTTGATGATTCTGAATGGAAGTCATATACCATTGCAATGCACCTACTTAACAAGCTACTGTGCAAGGATTGCAAATTTCTACGTACAGGTCCATGCATGTCCACATGCATCAGTATAGAGTACAGGTATGTATATTTTAATCAGAGAACATGTGGAAGCCTTATGATTTAATTTAGACAAAATAATGCCGCTAAATGTCCATAGGGAATACATAACAACGATCCCCCTTTAAAGTGCAAGATTGCCAATTTGTCATTCACAAATCGCACGACTGCTTACTGTCTTCCGCATAACCTGTACATACGTTGCAAGCATGCCTATTTAGGGCAGACCTCCATTTTGTATGTGAAAATGTCATAGTTGGGTACTCTGTACGGCCTACAGTAATGCTACTTGCAATGTGATCATCTGAGAATAGTAAGCGCTCCCGATTGTAGTGGTGACATTTTCTTCTGAGGGTCTCCCGATTTTTCAACTTCGTGCTTTCCATTAACAAGTAGAAATGTTTCCCCATCTAGTACTGTGCCCTATCGCTTACAAACCTCTCTCCTATGCATGGTACACTTTGTAAACAGCAAGGCATTTCCATACCCTTAAACGTTTTAGTTATTTTGAAGGACTTTCAAGTACCATATTGCAAGTACTATGCAAAGACTGCACAGAGGGCCTCATCACAACTTGGGCGGTAACGGTAACGCTATTAGCGAGGGCGGTATTAGTCCTACCGCCAAACTCCCCGGCGATAATAGCGCCGGATCAGGAGTTCGGCGGTAATGTAAGTCCCCATTCCCCACTGAGCCCATTCGGGAATGCCCCATTCCCCATTTGGCTAAATGGGGAATCTTCGCGCTAATACCACCAGCGGATTTCCCGCCGGCGGTAATAGCGCAAATTTACGGCAGATTTCCCCCCAGCTCAGAGCTGGGGCGAAATCCGCCGAAGCCCTGATTCGGCGGACCCTTAAATCCGGCGGTAATAGCGCTACCGCCGGATTTAAGGGTTACCGCCAAAGTCATGATGAGGCCCAGAGTGAAGTGAAATGTGCACGTGCACTGGGTTGAAATATGAAAGTTCAATGCTCTGACGAAAGAAGCACAAATAATGTCTGCAGTATCATCACTGCTGCAAACACACAAAGTAATTGATTTTGTTTTTTTAATTTGCAGTGAAGACTACTCTCCTGAGAATCAACAGCATCTACACTGCAGACGACATATCCAAAGAAACCTGGTCATCTTGCTACAAAAAGTAAGTACAGTAAAACCTTTATATTGTAACTACTCCTTAAAGAGGCTGCATGGGTTATTTTTTATTTTGGGCACCAAAGCAAGCATTGATTTGTAAACCATTCTACCTACAAATATCCATTTATTGAACACAGAATAACAGGCAGAATGGCTGACAAATCCCTGTGTGTTTGGTACTCAAATAACATAGGTAATCCTTAGAAGGTTAGATTGTGAAAAGAAGTTGCTGTACCAAGTTTTTGGCATTTCGGTTATTAATAATGGTTCTCGTCACAAGTAGGCCACTTTGTACTCTCATCTGAAGAACATTGCAGTAATATACAAACAGTAAAGTAGCCTTACCAAATCATTGTTACAGTTCACTGTACGTTGACACACCATGACAAAGAGCTTCCCATTCAGACTTATGCACACTGCACACATACATTGGACAACATACCAAAGTATATATTTTTTCTCAACAGACACCAAAAAATGCCTACAAAAAAGCAACTCCGTAGAAAGGAACGCAGAATTAGAGCAAATAAAAATAAAGGTGCCCTATATAAGCATCCACCGGTTGTAGAGTTTGTAGAGAATCTTGGTACAAACCAGCTAATGCAGTTGGGTAACAAAATAAAGGAAGTCTCAACTACCGAAACTGTACCTCCTCCATCAAAAAGTGTCACAAAACACAGAAATGTTGTCAAAAAAAGGCTGCCAGTACAGCTAACATTGGGCCTCATTACACGGATGGCGGTGAACCATGGCGCTATTAGCGCCATGGTTCATGCCGGTAAAATGCCGGCACCGCCTTGGTGGAAAGGGAATTACCGCCCTATTCCAAGGTTGACGGGGCGGTAATTCCCCCTTCCACCATTGCCCTTCCCCATTCTCATTTTTGCCCCATAGGGCTCTATGGGAATGGGGAAGGCGCTAATTACGGTACCGCAAATTGTGGTACCGTAATTAGCTCCCTGGTCCCTTTGCGGGTTGGTTTTTAACGCCTGCAAAAAGCAGGCGTTAAATTCCCCAACCCGCAAAGGGACCTCGTATTAAGGCGGTAAGGATTTACCGGTACCGGTAAAATACCAGTACCGGTAAACCCTTACCGCCATCCGTGTAATGAGGCCCAATGTTCCTAATAATCCTGATAGTGTAAGAAGAACCCATAGTAAAAAAAGTATTTTAGCAAAAATGTTTTGTCACAGAGTCCTTCAGAATCTACTAAGAAGGGGACCAAAATCATCCTCACCCCTTAAAACGTACCGTCGAAAGTTAATTCTACAAGCACTCGTGGACAGTGCAATCCTTCTCAAAAGGAAGTTGTTCATATTAGTGTTAAATAGGATGAAAGCACTAAAAAAACTAAGTACCAAACTACAAAAGAAACTCAGAAATAAATGGAATGAGAACAAAAATAATTTCTTGCATGTTTGTGGTGGTGAATGGAGTCACAAAACAACCACAGAGCCATATTTTAATGAAGAAGCATACAAACAAAATCAAACAAACACAATTGCCACCCATAGCAGTGGACGAGGGTATGAGAAAATCAATACTACCATCATGGAACAAGAAACACTGCTTACAAAACTATCTCCTGAAAACTGAGAATTACCTCTCGATTCAGCAGAACCACATCGTCCAGTATACAAATGGCCGTGCACATCAATGTGTGCCATTCAAAAGAAAGCTTTCACATCTTTACGTCAGTTCCTCAATCAATATGTAAAAGGTAAAGACAAAAGTAAAATGAAAGCACTGCAAAATATGGATATTTGTGCAGTGCGGAAAGACACAGGACTAAAAGGACATTCATTAGCCTGCATTTCTGGGCCTATTTGCAAAAGTACCTTCCATGATATCAAAAGAATATCAGTACATCATTCCAATGTAAGGAATTTAGTGTATAAAATATACTATGCAAAAAGTCCAACTTCAGAATTAGGCAATTTAAATACCCCTCTTCTGCATGGTACACCCAAATACTTACAAGAAGAAATGGACCATATTCAGAAAAAGTATTTTAGAAGTGAGAGCCACGTACAAAATGCAACAGTTTTAGAACATAGTAGCGACAATTCTGCACATAGCAACCTTCTATTACACACATACAGAAAAGAAATAGTAACATTTAAAAGGTCATCGGATGAAGTACCAAACCATGTGTGTGTGTGTTGCCGCAGAACGTTTTACAAAGGAACACAAAAAATGTGGACATAGCATACAAAATAGAAAACAATGAAGACTCTAAATGGTTTGAATTAGCTTTGCACCTTTTAGCTGAAAACAAATATGAAATAACTGAACGCCTAATATGTTGCAGTTACTGTACTGCAAAATTAGACAACAACCACACTCCTTCACCTGCTATTACACATAATTTGGAATTGTTTCCATTACCAAAAATCCTGCAACAGCTCAATTTGTATGAGAGCATAATCATTCAAACAGTTCACCCATTTCAAGCAATTATACGCCTTCATCCAAAAACAGCAAAATTACCTTCCTCTGAATTGGTGAAAGGCATTTGTGGCAAAGTAGTTTACTTGCCATTAGATCCAACGGAAAATGTACACACTCTAGGAGTGGAACGTTCAATAGAGCATTCTTTAATAGTCTTGGTAAATGGAGTACCAACAAAGGACAAAGAAATTTGGCAACAATTAGTGGACTTACACAAAGTTAGACAAGCATTGCAATATCTAAAAGACAATAATGAGTACTACAAGGAAATAAATATTGATGAAAGCTTATGGGAAACAACTGAAATAATTCAAGAGCCATCAGAAACTGGACAATTCGAACTTCTGGATCCAGCTACAGTATCCACTCTTTTGGACCATTACACACTTCATCCATTGCATTCCAATTAAAGCATAGATGATGCACTAAAAACTTACCAAATGCGACAAACCAAAGGTTCACCAATGAGTATTTGGGAAAAAAGTATAGAAGCACATACTTTTCCACTTCTATTTCCTACTGGCAAAGGTGGAAGATACGATGATAGACCCACTCAGATTGGGGCATCAGAATACCGCTCATTACAAATGTATTCGCAAGATCCCAGATTTAGACAAAATGTGGAATACATATTCCACCTACTCTATGAAAGTGAATGAGCAACACTATGTTATGGAGTTGCACACATTCTTAAATCTGGAACGCACTTTCAAAATATGAGTTAATACAAAAAGTACAAGAAAAAGATGAGGTTTTACAATCAAGTATAACAAATTTGTTTGCAAACATGCGTGGTACAAAGGAATACTGGTTCAGAGACGTGCGTTGCATGATCGGAAACCTTGGACCAGAAACATGGTTTGTTACGCTAAGTTGTGCAGAATATGCATGGGAAGATTTACATGAGTTCCTACGCATAGCAAACAGCAACAAAAACAACATAGATATATTAACACCTGGAGAACTTTGCTCTCTAGATCCAGTTAATGTCTCAAGATATTTCCATCATTGTTTCATTGCAATGCTACACTTTATTTGCAATAAAACTGTTCCTACCCTTGGAGAAGTGCAACACTTCTTTTGGAGAAAAGTATATCAAGCAAGAGGAGCACCACATAGTCACTTGCTGTTATGGATCAAAGGCGCACTGAAATTTGGGCACGACAGTGATAGCACTGTTTTGCAGTTTATCCAAAAATATGTCACATGTGAAATCCCTTCATAACAGACACATAGTTTGCTGCATGGGCAGATTTTACAATTTCAAAGACACAAATGTGGCAAATATTGTCGGCGCAAATACAAAACAAAGATAAATACTACACCAAATGCCGCTTTGGTTTCCCTAGACCAGTTACAGAAACAGGTGAAGTAAACAACTTCATGTCTTCAGTTCGACATAATGTTAAAGGTAAATCACCTAAAAACACGTATTACATAAAAAGAAGGGAAGAATCAAAATATATCAATAATCACAATGCAGTCATTGCCCTATTATGGAATGCAAACATAGATGTGCAGTACACTGCAGACAATTCAACTGCTGTTGCACGATATGTTACAGCCTACTTAACAAAGGCAGAAAAAACAGAGCTTCAAGACCTCTGGGATGACCTAGCATCAGACAAAACATTATCACAGAAATTGAACAGCCTAGGCATAAAATGCTCTCTCATAGAGAATGTGGGGCCTATGAAGCAGCAGATCGTTTAACCGGCACTGCTTTGTATGGAAAATCAGACAACATAGTATGGCTCAGTCTTGGTCCTACACAATCTAGAAAAAGAGTGCTAAAATCATATGAGGACATAGAAACAATTGCCAGAAATGATCCCAACAGCCAAGACATTCTAAAAAATAATT